>NC_142112.1:9125000-9150000 GCF_056152115.1 Neolamprologus brichardi
GCTGCACAGAAACAGACATCAGGTGTTTGGTGTGTTTCCTGCTGGAGAGATCGTGGATCTGTCACATCTGCGTGTGATACTGAGTAATGCTGATGATGCATTGATGGTGTTTCTTTTATGTTTCCAGCCTTCGAGCTCTTCTTGACGTCACTGGTGAGGCAGGAGATGAGTCAGATGCCGCGGGGAATCTACTTCTCAGCCCTGAGGGGGGGTAACCTCCGCTCAGACCAGGGTAAAACGGTGGCAGGGATCCCGTCGTTCATGCTCAAGACCTACGAGAAAAACAAGCAGCCTGGGCTGAAGCCAGGACTGGCAGGTGACCCAGTGACACCTCTCATTTAGTTGGTGTCAGTGATATCGACTGTGTGGTGTCGTTGAACGTCACTATGAACATGTTGCTGCTTTGCCTTTAAACTCTGTAAAATCTGTCAGTCAGCATATCAAAGTTGTGTTTCTTAAATTGGTGAGGAAGAGAGAATATGTGGAGCTACAGGAAGGAACGTCTTTCTGAGGAGAGGTTTGGAAGATGAAGATATTCTGCAGATTTAATCTGTTTGGTTCTCATAAAGCCAGGACATGGTGGAGATTTCAAACAGTGTGTCTGTACCAACACGTCACTGTTGGAAGCACCATTATAACTCAGCCTCTCTGTCTGTGGTGCAGCTGGGCTGCTTCTGTCGTACAGTCTGTCTGTGCAGAGCGATCGTGCTGGGAGACCCATCAGCCGCTTCCTCGTCAGCCGCAGTTACCAGCAGACGCTGACAGCCCTCGTTCATGAAGTACGTGTTGTCTTCTTCCATTGCTTTCTCTCTTGTTCTTTGTCGTGCACGCAGAGCTTGAAAGAGGAACTGTTTCCTTCTTCTGTGTTTTGGTGCACAGGTCAACATCCAGCCCTCTGAGTGGCACCGTGCCCTCCTCCTGCCACAGGCCTGGAGGGGCTTCATGAGCCGAGCTTTCTACGCCGTTATGGAGGTTTGTGCAGGTGTTACAAAAGCAGCACTGAGTGCTTCATAGAAATAAATGGTGTGGACAAAGAATTCAGCAGACTAAAATGCACATCGTGAAGCGTGACTTCACCAGCTGGTAGTTCTGCCCTTTCCATGTGGCACCAGGACACAGTAAGACATACTGGGTGATGTGCAGCCTAACTGGAACCTACACAACACAAATGTCAGCCAGTCTGTCCTCCACAGGCCTCAGAGGCCTCTGATCTTACAGTAAAGGCCTCAGAGACCTCTGATCTTACAGTAAAGGTCTCAGAGGCCTCTGACCTTACAGTAAAGGCCTCAGAGACCTCTGATCTTACAGTAAAGGCCTCAGAGACCTCTGATCTTACAGTAAAGGTCTCAGAGGCCTCTGACCTTACAGTAAAGGCCTCAGAGACCTCTGATCTTACAGTAAAGGCCTCTGATCTTACAGTAAAGGCCTCAGATCTTACAGTAAAGGCCTCTGATCTTACAGTAAAGGCCTCTGATCTTACAGTAAAGGCCTCAGAGGCCTCTGACCTTACAGTAAAGACCTCTGATCTTACAGTAAAGGCCTCTGATCTTACAGTAAAAGCCTCTGATCTTACAGTAAAGGCCTCTGATCTTACAGTAAAAGCCTCTGATCTTACAGTAAAGGCCTCTGATCTTACAGTAAAGGCCTCAGAGGCCTCTGACCTTACAGTAAAGGCCTCAGAGGCCTCTGACCTTACAGTAAAGACCTCTGATCTTACAGTAAAGGCCTCTGATCTTACAGTAAAGGCCTCAGAGGCCTCTGACCTTACAGTAAAGACCTCTGATCTTACAGTAAAGGCCTCTGATCTTACAGTAAAGACCTCAGAGGCCTCTGATCTTACAGTAAAGACCTCTGATCTTACAGTAAAGGCCTCTGATCTTACAGTAAAGACCTCAGAGGCCTCTGATCTTACAGTAAAGGCCACAGAGGCCTCTGACCTTACAGTAAAGACCTCTGATCTTACAGTAAAGACCTCTGATCTTACAGTAAAGGCCTCTGATCTTACAGTAAAGGCCTCACAGGCCTCTGATCTTACAGTAAAGGCCTCTGATCTTACAGTAAAGGCCTCAGAAGCCTCTGATCTTACAGTAAAGGCCTCACAGGCCTCTGATCTTACAGTAAAGGCCTCTGATCTTACAGTAAAGGCCTCAGAGGTCTCTGATCTTACAGTAAAGGCCTCTGATCTTACAGTAAAGGCCTCTCAGGGTTTGGTTTCTGTTGGCAGGGTCGACGTGCTGAGTTAGAGATGCTCCAGAAACAAGGCAAAGAGGATCCACAGGAGCTGCAGTACAAGCATCACTGTGCCTGGCTGTGGTGAGAACCACACTCATACTTGCTTGTATATGTGTAGACTGTGTGTATATAAATGGTAGTGCTTTTGTACAAGGTCTCTAATCTTACTGTAATGACTGTAGTGTGTGTGTTTCCCTGCTGTGTGGACCAAACTTTACATCAACACTTTGTGGTAACACCTGCACTATGTAGCCAAAATAACTGGTTCTGAACCAGCAACCTCCTGACCAGTAGACGACCTGCTCTCCCTCCTGACCATGAAGAAAGTGAATCATGGTTTTCAGGCCTGTCAGTCACAGGTGTATAAAGTCTGTGGCTCGCTGTCAGGAGCTCAGGAAGTTCCTGGACGCTGTCGTGATCGGAACAAGCATCGTTGGAAAATGTCGTGTTCACGCTTCTGCGTCTCGCAGTCCGATGGAGGAGTCTGGTTCAGCAGTTATCAGGAGACTGATACTCGTCTGACTTTGGTGGTGGAGGGATGATAGTGGGGCTGTTTTTAGAGGTCGGGCTCAGCTACTTAGTTCTGCTGAGAGGAATTCTTAATACTTCCAAATACCAAGACATTTGGGAGGATTTCCTGCTCCCAACATGAACGTGTGCA
Organism: Neolamprologus brichardi; assembly: GCF_056152115.1. Classification (NCBI taxonomy): domain Eukaryota; kingdom Metazoa; phylum Chordata; class Actinopteri; order Cichliformes; family Cichlidae; genus Neolamprologus; species Neolamprologus brichardi. The sequence goes on from NC_142112.1 coordinate 9,127,894, forward strand.
CAGGAAGAACCTGACTGGCCTACAAAGAGTCCTGACTTTGACCCAGCAGAACATCTGTGGGATGAATTGGAGCGGAGACTTATTTAGAAAGCATGGAGGAAGCAAACAATCCACCAAAGAAGACCCAGGACTTTGATCCAGGATTTTAGCTCCTCGGACAAGAACAGGAGGACATTCCTGTCCCAAGGTCCAGTCGAAGACATTTACAGACTGTTACAAAGATGCTACGGCGTCTGTCTCAGCGCTACACCATCAAACTTACGTTCTCCAGACTTAGTTTCCCCTAAAATGTTAGTTTTTCTCAGTTTAAACATGTGATTACATTTAATCTGTAAATCATCCTGTTTCATTTACATGTGAGACGCCGTCCTGATGTTTTTGTATTACGGTTGTAAATAGACTAAAGTGCTGATGTGCATCACTGCTTTAACAGACACTGGTCACCATCTTCATCACGTTCTTCATCTTTTTAATGTGTTGTTATTATTTTTCTGACACAGGGCCAGAGATCAGCTGGCAGATGTCATCAAAGCTGCTACAAAGTGAGTCCCCTGCTCGCTCTGTTTCATAGGAAACGTTTGGTGAGCAGAGTGACCTGATGTGAGCGCTGTGACTTTCTGTGGGTCGTTTCAGGGACAGTCCTGTTGTTCAGGGAAACGCCATCTTGGCTCTGAGCGGCCTCGCCGCTGTTCTGGCGAAGTATGAGAGCAACCTGCCCACTGATGGTGACGGCAGCCTGGGGGTGAGACGCCGCAGGGTCCTGTTACACAGTGTGTTTGCTATTTCATCATCATAGAGATGCTGAGCTCAGTGCTGTTGGACTCGATAGGCTGGACCAGAGTTCGTGGCCACAGGAAGCTGGTTGACCATGGTGCTGGACACCCTGCTCAGCATCAGCAGCAGCAGCTTCAAGTCCAAAGGACGAGTTTTCCCCTGGTTTCTACACGTGAGTTTCATCAGCTTTTACATAAGAAACCGTGATTGGCAGATGATTGGAGTTCTTTAAGAGTCGTGACAGTGACGTGATGAAACAGAATCAGCTGTTTCTGAGCCTCACACTATGAACACTTTACTGACCCTCAAAAGTAAACATGCAGTGATTCACCTGCCCCATAAACCACATGTTATTGTAAATAAACACGAGCTCCGTGTGATTGTCCGTCTGTTAACTGCAGCCTGCTGGCTGCTGTGGTTCAGAGACGCTGATGTGGCTGCTGTAGCTGCAACACCAGCGTGTGTGTCAGATTAACACTGTTGGATTTGTTAGTGTGGAGCAGCTTTTATCACTCTGAGCTCTGAAAGTGTTCATCAGTGTGAGTGAGGGGAGCCGCTGACTGTCTTTAGCACCTGTGCTAACACTTTCAGCACTCGGTGCCTTTCCAGACGTGCAGACGTGCTAGCGGCACTAATGCATCCCCATGGCTTCAGAGATGTTTGAAGCTGCACTTTATCCCGAGCATGCAGTGAACCAAAAACAACTTTATTTTGATGACTTTCTCCCAAAAAGAAGCAAAACAAGCCTGAAACATCGCTGCATCGACACGTAAACCAGCTGGAGTGTATTAGCATCAATGTTCCAGTAAACGTGGTTCTCACAGCTCAGCGAGTCTTTGCTCTCTAACACATGTTGCTGTTGGCTGCACAGTTGTTGTGAATATAAAGTTGCTTTCTTGCATTGATTACTTTCACCCTGTGCTGCCTCCTCAGCGCTCCTACTCGGGTGAGAACACAGCGAGCACCATAGCGCGCTCCTGTGCGAGCCTCGCCCTGTCGCTGCTCGTCTCCGTGCTCGTGGTGCGGCAGCGGGACGGTCTGACCCACATCCTGTCGGCGCTGCGGGCCGGCCTCCCGGGCTCCCCCGCCGCAGACGACTCCCAGGCCGTCCAGTTCCACTCCGGGCTCGGTCTCGGCATGGTGCTGTCCACCCTGCTGCACCAGCGCCTCAGGTACAGAGTCTGCAGGAGGAGATTCTGATGTGAACCAACAGCGTAACGCTTACTGACTGCCTGTGTCCTCTGTCAGTGATGAGTCTGCTCAGAAGGATGCTGATCTCCTCTTCGGCCCTCTGGATGCTCTGGAAAGTTCCTCTTTCAACCCCAACCTGGAATACAAGTACGTCCTCTCGTGTTTGCAGAGAGCAAACTGACATCACATGCTTGGTAGGAAGCTGGAAGATTCAGCCGTTACCAAGGCTGCATTTCTGCTGCTCAATAAAAGAGCTCGTTTGGCACATTTACTCTTTTTCAACAGACACATCTGGAAGCATGTTAGGAGTTAATATTCAACAGTGAAACAGGGGTTAGCATATTAAATGTGCTCTTCCATGTTCTCGCCTTCTTTCCTCAGCACTGGCTGTATACTGGGTCTGGGTCTAGTGCTGTCTGCCTTCTGCAGCAGCGGACAGAGGAGTCGACATGTCCGTGTCAGCCTGACACTCGACAAGCTGCTGGCCAACCTGCAAGACTGCAGTGGACGAGGACGCATGGTGCAGGAGGTACAGCAGCCCTGCACACGACTCACACTGACGCCAGAGCCGAGGTCCTGAAGTCTCTGACGCAGGAACAAGTCTGTGATTGTAACTCTGCTCAGACACGTTTGTGACAGAAGAAGCTGAAATAGTCGTTTTGATGAATTATCTACTAAAGACAGTTTCTGCTACATGAACATGAAACAAGAGCTAAAGCTTTGAGCCTGATGCTGATGTGTGAACTTTGACCTATGACCTCGAAGCACTAAAATGTGTATCTTATGATGTTTACCGTACGATTGGAACAGATTCGTCTTCTGTAAGCTGTGAAAACGTGTCGTCGTGACCTTGTAGAGCAAATAAAAAGTGTGTAACACAGATAAGCTTTGTTTACTGTCCAAGGTGGAGACGCTGCACGGCCAGTGTGGGGTGAAGGTTGAAAACTGTGTCGTATAAAGTTTTCACTGACCTTCACATGTGTGTGTGCAGGTGTTGGCGTACTCTGTGGCGTGTGTGAGCGTCTCAGCGTTCAGCGCAGGTCTTATTGACGCCGCCAAGGCCGAGGAGGTTACGGACACGCTGCGCAGCCTGACTGAGGAGAGCCAGCAGGTCAGTAGGAGAGCTGATGGGGTCATTCTGGCTCCAGCAGCTCTTTGTGGTTTCATTGATGACCCTGTGTCCCCAGACCCCGGGCTTCTCCCTGGCTCTGGGGTTAGCGGTCCACGGGCTGTCGGTGTGCGGCCACGGCAAAGCAGAGCACATCCACCCTCACCTGCTCGCAGCCTGGATCAAAATCTTACTGGCTGAGGTACAAAACCTCACTTTCTACATCTCAGCCTAAATGTTCATGTAAACGATGTCCAATCACGTGAAAGGATGTTTGGGGTCCCAGCGCTGACCTTTGTGTTACAGGGCTGTCCCACCATGCAGCGGCTGGCTGCTGTCAACGGGCTGGTGGCGTTGGTGGGATCAGAGAGTTACCTCGTTCAGGTAAGACGCTGCAGCTTCATGTGATCACCTGCTGTTGTGTTTCTGAGGATGTCTTTGTGGTTTCAAGCATGTGGAGCCATAGATGATCGAGCTCATGTGACCCTGTAAGGTTTGAGGAATCACCATGGTTACCATAGGAACACACTGGCAAACCCAGTATTTAAAAAGATGTGATGGATGCAGATCTGTGTCTTCTGTGCAGCCATGTGAAGCGTCCCCGTGTTCATAAAGAGATGCAAACACACCTTTAGTTGAATGAATGCTTTATTGGCCATATGCAGTTGCCCCGCAGAGGAATAGGACCCCCCCCCCCCCCCCGGCTTACACACACAACAAAGACATCACATGGGGATGCAGTCGGAGATCGGCAGCGTTACAGAGAAAACACTGAAAAAAGTACACTACAATGGGAAAGTACAAGAGGAAAAAAAGAGACCTCCACTCATGCTGGGCACCTATGGGAGGACAGCATGAGAACAGGAAACAAAAAAACTCCTCTGCACAGAGAGCACATAAATGTCCACAGTACAACATTGGAGCACGTGACCACAGGGTTGGGTAGGGGGTGAGGAGTAATCCGAAGGAAACACAGCAGTCCTCCTGCACAGCGCTACCATTCCAGTGCGACACCCAGACCCGCCGTCTTCCCCCACAGGAAACAAGCATCGAAGGCGTTTGGAGAGGGAGGGGGATGAGTGAGTGCTTATCAGTGTAAGTGTGTGTGTGCGTGTCCAGAGTTCAGCTGAGACAGTGTCCTCCGCTCTATCTAAGTAAACAGTCTGCCAACCAACCCAGGTGGGCTTGGGATGGGAAGAACAGTCATCACACAGTCATCATCAGGGAGTTGTTGTTGTTGCACCAGCCTTGGGCCCACAGCTGGCGCCGTGGTTTCCACATGTTGAATTCGTAGATTTTTCTGTTATACGAGCAGCACAGGAGAATTTAAAGCTGATTCATTAACACTCGGACGCTGGTCTCTCGATCTCCCGTTGGAGAGCCGCGAGCCTCCCCATGATGGTATCAAACTTCTGATCCGTGGTGTTGTCATTCTTTTGATTCTGAGACCAACAACAACAACAACAACTGCAGTGACCCGTTCTGTGATGTGATCCAACTTTCGCTCAAGGTTGTCATTTTGAGCAGGGCCCTCTCTGATGTATCCCACCATACGCTCAATGGTGTTGTTTTGAGTCTTCACAGCAGCTGTATGCGTCTCCAAGGTGTTAACCATGCTGCGTTCGTTGTGAGAGGTCGCGACTCGTCCCATTGCTTCGATTCCAGCGGGCAGCCTTGGGGGGGTTTGAACAGCCGGTTCCGCTCTCTCAATTCTCCGATAAGTCAGGGCCATGCCAGCTCCGATCAGCAAGAACCCCGTTATCATGGTTCCGAATAGGTAGATATCTTCAGCGTCCTCAATCGACAGTCCCGCCAGGCACATGACTCTCCATGTCTGCCACCCGTCCATCGTGTAACCGGCAGGGAAAGTCCCTCCAGGGCACTCGGGCTCTCCCGAGCCCAGACTTCTCGTTGAGAAGAGGGTGTCAATAGCATTCAGAGACCAGTTGATCAAATCCATAATTCTCTTTTAGGTTTTAGAGAACGACAGTGAGAGACTGTTCGAGGGAAAGTAATGCACATGAGACAGACAAGGACACAAGAGGTTAAGCAGGGAAGATAAGGGGAAGGAGGAGAGGAGAAAAGTGCAGCTAAAGTTAGCGACAGTGATGCTGATTCTCCTCTGATGCAGCTGAAGAGTGAGACGGAGCTCGTGTCCAAGCAGCAGAACAGGCTGAATGAAGTTATTCGGGCCGTCACACAGGTAAGAGTTTACTTATCACATATTACTTTACTCTCATTACTACACACGATACTCTCCCCTCTGCTCGCTCCTCAGAGCGTCTGTTTCAGCCACTTGTCGGCTCTTTGGTTGCAGATCATCACGTTCTCTGGAGCCATCGGTTTGCAGTCCAACAGCCTGTTTGCTGGGACATTTGCACCTGGCCCACATGTCCAGCAGTCACAGTCACACAGCAGGTAACACAGGAGTCAGTGGGCGGAGCAGAGCTGGATGCAGCGTTAGTAACACTTTAAAATGATCTACTGGGCACTAACTACTTTGATCCAACTCCCAGTTCCTCCAGATTTCAGTTACCTCTCAGAGAAAAGTGTCGTCAGATCCACGACGGAGTTCGTCACAGAAGCTGGACAAAAAGGTTTGTGACATCTACAGAGGTCGTTGTGTTTGAAGCTGTAACTCTGTAACATCGTCTCTCTCTGGGCGCAGGTCCTCAGTCCTCCCATCCAGGCCTGGTTAAGACCGCTCTCACCGCTTTGGCGTCAGTCGGCGCCTCTTTCCAGTATCCGCCCATCAACTGGAGCGCCGCTCTTTCTCCTTTAATGAGGATGAGCTTTGGTAAGAGTTGTCGCTCAGTGCTGTCTGTGAAGCCACAGATCCTGTTCAGTCGATGTTGTTGTTGTGTTTTGTAGGAGAGGATGTGCAGCATCAGTGTGTTGTCCTGGCAGCCTGTCAGACCCAGTCCTCCCACAGCGCTGCTCTGTTTTTGGGCTCCTGGTTGTCGCCTCCCCTGGTCCACAGTCTCAGTGTAAGTTCAGTTGGGTATTAGCGCTGTGACAGCTGATATTCAGTCTCCATCAGGTTTATAGGCTGGTCCACTTTAATCTGTTGTTTCTTGATATCCAGCTTATATTTGAACAGGTTTCTTTAGGTGTTCTTAACAGAAACAGGAGCATCTACTGCCTCACCTCTGAGCTCAGCTGTTTCTCCGTCGTACAGCAGCTGAAGAAATGTCTGAATAATCAGCGTTTGGCTTCTAAAGCTGAACAGATGCTCTTTAACCACGACACACATCCAGTCTGTCTCTGCTGTAGGAGACGTGCTGAGTCCAGTACAATGATGAAGGCTTCAGAGATCCTTACTGGCTGTCTGTCTCCCCCAGTACCAGACCCGGGCCCACCTCTATGAGACTCTGGGCTCGTGGATGAAGCACGTGACTGAGGACAAGCTGCAGGTGTATGTGGAGAGTTTGGGGGTGCAGCAGTTTGACCTCCGACCCCAGCGCGCGTCCCTGTGTCGCTCTGTGCTGCGGGGCCTGGCTCAGGCCATGGCCCTCCCAAACCCCTCTAGCAGCTGCTGGACCATCCTCTGCTCTGCCACGGAGAAGATCTTCACCTTCCTGCCCGACCGAATCCAGGTGCAGTGTAGCTGCTGACTGTTATCACTGACACGTAGAAGCTTTTTCTTTGATGCATGGCTCTGTCCCTGGTTTTACGCTCGGGGATCGTGATATCCTCTGATGTTCCCATCCACCCAGAGACACGAACAGGAGCATAAACCCATTTTATTCAAAGCAAGAAGCTGTGACAGATGCTGCTGTAGGTGTGCAGAGCTTCAGTCACCGGAGCTCGGCTGGAAATGAGCTCTTCTCATCACCACAGCAGCTTCAGCCCATTGTTAGCTCAGCTGTAAGAACACCTCGACGGGCAGGGACCAAACACAGCATCATAATAACAACAGTGGTAACTGGAACAGTTACAGTAACAGGTCACAGAGCTCTGGCCCCTCCCTGTCTGTATCTCACATATCTGTTTCCTGTGCTCAGTTATTAATGACACGAGCATAAGTAATACGTAATTATCTTGATGGATGTTGGACGAGGAGGCCTGATAGAAATATCAGTCAGGTTTATAATAAGTGCAAAGACTGGATGTGCAGCAGGTTCCTGTTAGTCTAGATTATCTAGGTCGAGATCACGCTGGTCGAGATCACGCTGGTCGAGATCTCGACCAGCGTGATCTCGACCAGCGTGATCTCGACCAGCGTGATCTCGACCAGCATTTTCAAAGTACAATAACAGAAACAGGAAAACAGTCAAACAGCTAAAGTTGTGTGAGGATCTCGGGCAGTTAGACTCATTTTAGCCTTTGTCCAAATCCTCTGTCGTCTTTACGTTGAGCAGCATGTTTCTGAACCTGTGGCATCATTAACCTCATCAGTCTGAAGAACAGCACAGTGCTCGTGTTTCATGGTACTTGATGCTACATTTCAGCTTTTGAACGGCTGGAATCATTTAGTTGATGATATGTGTGCTGGTGTGTGTCGCCTACCATTGGCTCCCTGAGTTTAACAGCTGCTAATAGCTGAACCTGTTAGCCGTGCTCTGTTCACCTTTCTGTGAAATCAGCTGATCTCCTTCAACCTGCTGTCTTTGTCTGTTTTGAAACCTTTGTGTGGAGCAGTCTAACAGTTAAAGCCTTTTATTCGTGCTGCTGCTGGGCCCTGCTGACATCGAGCTTTGCCTCTTTAACACATGAACACAGGTTCAAAGGTGTTTAAATGACACATTTTAACCAAAAAATAACAATTTTTGTGTTTGTGTTTGATTTCTTGTACATTTATTTCAGGATGATGAAGTGGATCTGTATGTGGGCGTGGCCAAGTGTCTGTCTGAGATGTCTGACACAGAGATTGAGAGGATCATGAAAGTCTCTGAGGTACAGTGTTAATAACACCAGCAGAAAATGAACAGAGGGACCACGTCCACTGTTTCCATGTGCTGAAGCGCGGGCAGAAGTACGTTTGGTTTACAGGTTCAAAGACATGTTGTTGGTCTCATAGTGGAAATGGAAGTAATTCCAGTGACCTGTAGCTCATATTGCTTTATTACTTATAGCTGTCAGTGTGTGGACAGTAAAACCTGCATTCTTCCTGATGCCCAGCAGGGGGCCCACTACACAAGTGTGTATTTCTAAAAGGAGCACTTTAAGTAAACGTTCAGTTTGACCAAATGTAACCATATAGTGATTTAAGCTTTCAGTAATTTAGAGGAATCTTCCTCACATGGTTACTTTATTCACTTCAACAACAGTCGTGCTTTATACTGTGAGGTCGACCCTACAGTAATAATACAGAGAAAACCCAACAATCATGTGACCCCCTATGAGCAGCACTTTGGTGACAGTGGGAAGGAAAAACTCCCTTTTAACAGGAAGAAACCTCCAGCAGAACCAGGCTCAGGGAGGGGCGGGGCCTCTGCTGTGATTGGTTGGGGTGAGAGAAGGAAGACAGGATAACTAAACATGAAATGGTGACAGGTGTGTAGTTTGAAGCCCTCTCAGCTGCTGCTGACCCTCGTTGTTGATCCTCTGCTGGCTTCCTTTCAGCACACGTGCGGTGATCACGTCACGCCTGTCATTCAGTCTGTGACGGTTCGTTGAAGCTCAGCGTGCGCTGTGGCTTTAACATCTCTGCGTTCTGTTTAGACTCAAATGGAGAAGACCTGCTTCGTCTTAGCCTACCTGACCTCTCAGGGACGAGTGCCCCTCCTTAGTCTTAATGATGTCATTGCTGGGGTCCTCCGTGGTTGGCCGAGCCGCAGAGTGGGGTGGCTCCTCCTGCAGACGTTTTACCAGTGTCGCCTGGCAACCAGCATCAACACAGGTGAGACAGGAAGGCGTTCCTACTGCGTGGAAAGTGGATCTCTCCTGATCTAACAGACGACTGACACCTGTGTGTTTTACCATGATGGTTTTCATTTAGTCAGCATCTTTGTCACAGGCATCTCCAGACGGGTGGAGTGGCTCCTGGAGCTGATGGGACATATCCGAAATGTTGCCTACGGCGTAACAGACGTCCAGCGTGGAGACACCAGATCGGTATGTTTCTGAGTGACCGCCATGTGACTCCCACACATCCTCCTCTTCCTCCCAGCAGCTGAGCTTAGCTAAATGCTGGTCCACCATGACGGTGCCGTGTTAACTACAGCGAGGCTGCTCTCGAGCATCAGCAGTAGAGCAAAGCTTGCTGCTGTTTGCTTCTTCTGTGTATCTGAGTTGGTGGAAGCAGATTCTGTGTCGTGTGTTTCTAACTGAGTGTGCTCTGCAGGCCACCGACTTCCTGTTCCAGCTCTTTGCTGCTGCAGTAGTTTCCTGGAGCGACCACATCATGCCACTCCTCTTTGGCATCCGGGTCCAGTGGTTTCCATGGCAGCCAGACCCCAAGCCTCAGGCTCTAACACACGGTCTATATGGCGAGGAGTCGTCGGTGGACGGCGCCCTGTCCCGGTGCCTGTTAGCGATGTCCCACAGCCTCCCTCGGCTCCTGGACAAGGAGCCCTGGAGCAGCCAAACGCCCAAGGTCAGTGTTTGTGCTGTGAACTTTGACCTTTAGCTCAAATGTCACTCGTTGTAAACGTGCAGAAGGGATGACCCCGTGTGTGTGTCTCAGTTCATAGACTGGCTTCTCAGCATCATGGAAGCTCCTGACCAGAGCGTGTCAGCATCAACGGTCAGCACAGCCAGAGGTGAGCAAAGCAGCCTTTTTCCTACTTACACATTTCATAATATTTCACTCTGTTTGAACCACAGCAGTACACAGACTGTTGTCTCCATAAAGTACTTCATGAAATCACATCTAAACAGTTTAATTAGATATAGATTATTATTATTACGATCCTTGTGCAGGTCTCATTGAAATTAAGACCTGGCCTGAGTTTTGTCAGGTTCTTACATCATTAAATTAAATTACATTACATTAAAGCTTGGAGGAGAGGGCGATTGTGGTGTGGTATTTTACACAGCTTCATGCATCCAGCCCGACTGTACTGCAGCGCACAAAGCACAGTGAACGGGTTTGTGTGGAAGAACTTGACCTCTGTGGGATGAGTTGGAGCGAGGACTCAGCCAGACCTTCTGATCCAACATCAACCTGACCTGCTGAAGCTGTTATAGTTGCAAACTAAATCATATGTATTCAGGATGGAAAGTCAGAGAAGTTCACGTGTGTGAAGGTAGACGAGCGAACACTTTTGGCAATAGTGTATTTTCATAGGTTTCACTAAAGTGACCAGTACACCACCAGCTGTGGTTTCTTCTTTACTGGTTTTGCCCCAGAAGCTAAACCTTCCTGGTAAAGCCTGTATGTTCGGGTCTCCTTGTGAAATGCATCGTGTGTTTCATGGACTGGTTCTTATGCAGCACTGTATGAAGCCTGAATTTCAGCTCAGACACATGAAGTTTGTAGTTTGTGCTGAAATATTTCTGTCAGTGATCACAGAGACAGAACAGTCCAACCAATCATGGCCTCCAAGAACCTGGTTGTGTCGGAGCTCCACCCTCTCCACGTCCCTCAGACAGGGTCGTTGGACTGTTAGTTTCTCTGCACTGTTGCAGGTTAACTCACAATATCAAGTTACCATAGAGGCGGACTGTTGTGATTCAGCTCTATATACACAGCTGCAGTGATGTTTGTTACCAGTAATTGTTTTTGGCCAAATGAGCTTCACATTCTGCTAACAGGCCTCATCTGTGGCAGTCTTTACATGAGAACTAATGCACCATGTTTATTAGACACTCAGCTGACAGCACTGTTGGAAAAGAAGGTGTGGAAAGAGCAGGTGGTATTTTAAGAGGTTTACTCAAACATCAGTGTTCATACAGGCAGGATATGCTGAAAAAATGACCTGGTCTTCAGAACAGCCATCTGATCTCTCTGATCTCTCTGATTCCTCTGATCTCTCTGATCTCTCTGATTTCTCTGATTCCTCTGATTTCTCTGATCTCTCTGATCTCTCCTGTGGTTCGGAGGTAAAGTTTTTTGAACAGCATGTATAACTTTAACTGAGCTTCGTTAGTCTTTCTCAGCCTGCTGCAGTTACAGTTACAGCCGCGTATCTATTACAGTGAACCTGCCGTCAGCTGTATCACGTTAGCATTAGCTTGTGTTGATGCTAAGCTGCTATTAGCAGGTCCTGTTCAGCGCTAAGTTGTGTCCGGACGACTTTACAGTTTAGTTTCCTCCGATCACCAGATATTTGTGGATGGCCTCGTGTGTACGGAAGCTTCGTGGTGAAGCGCTTTGGCCTGTGGGAAATGTAGGAAACATCAGGACGAGCTGCGCACCGCAGTAAACCGCTTTGACAAATCAACGTTATTTTCACTCACTTCATTAATAAAAGTCTTGTCACTTGGAAAACTGCATTTTTCACACATCTCGCCGTTAATGTCACCCAGCTAACGGTGTAGTTTCAAGAAACAATGCAGTGTTCCTGCCACGAACATCACGACGGAAGCCCTGCAGGGTAGATCTGCGCAGCGGCTCTGATGGAAACGCCACAGATAGTAGCTTATTCTCCTTCTTCCGGTTTCTCCTCTTAGTGTCTCCATAGCAACTCATCTGCCTCCTCTCACCTGGTCTCAGGTTCACCCTGAGCTGGCCCTCCTCGTCCATTCCAGTCACTCTCAAAGACAAACTGAACATTTTCCACTACGACACATCCAGCTGGGTTTTAGTTTTAATTTGAAGTCATTGTCACCATCTCCAAAACAGACACCAGAGCAGGTCTAACTCCTGTTGCATCCTTCACTCAGTGACCCTTAACAGCTGTATTCACCCACTCATCATGTAACACCACAGTTCCTCTCCTGGTTTCTCTGACGTGTCCAGTTTCTTGTGGGACACTTCATAAACATGCTGCTCTGTCTTGGGTGGTCGGCTTTGCCATTTCCAGATTGAGCATTGTTATATATCTGGGGGATTATTCTTGATTAATTATTTGAGCTGTCACGTACTACGTGGCCGTATCAGTGTGAGTGCAGCTCATCATGGTGTGTCGCACTAATTTAATAACAGTAGATGTATTTAGCCTGATGTCCTCTTTAGAGACCAACAGAGCAAACGCTGCTGATTTTATTTTTGTATTTTATAGTTTGAAAGTGACACTTGGGACACAATGAGTGTGCGTCCCAATGTATTGTGCTCCTTCAGACACAGATCCACACAGCATGTGTTTATAAACCATGGAAGAAGCAGGAGCTTTCATTGTGACACACTGCTTAGCTTCACAGTGTGTGTGACACAGGTGGGTCACTTGGATTGGCAGAGGTGAGGCCTGGTAAAAAGCTACAGCTGTAAACTGTAACAGTGCTCATATAGGGGGCTGCTGGGGTTGTCTCACTTTTGGATGCAGCCTCCAGAGGCCGTTAGTGGAATTGCAGTTTTTGGCACTTCTGCACAGGTTTCAGTTTTCAGCCCTGGAGGTGCCACCTGATATGAGGTGACACTTTTGTCTTTGTCCTCTCACCGTCTGTGAGAGATGAGTATCCACCATGTGAGTCCCTCCCTCTCCACCAGTCGGTCAGACATCTGCCCGTCCTCCAGTCTGGTTCGGCTAAAAGGGAGATTTTCCTTCCCGCTGTGGCCAAGGCCTTGCTCATTGGGGTTGACCGGTTGGTGGGATTTTCTCTGTACTTCGTGGTCTGTGCCTTCAAGTGACTGTTGTTGTGATTTGGTTGATCACAGAGACCTAAAAGACCTGGTGACCTCTAATTTCCTGCTTCTAAATCCAGACAGAGGCTGTTGTGCTCGGCCCTAAAACTCTTAGAAACAGCATCATCGTGGCTCCAGTGAAGCTGTGAGGAGTCTTTGAGCAGAATATATCATTCAGTGTGCACAAACAGCCATGTAGGTAGAGCTGGGCGATATATCGAGTTTTTAAAAAATATCGATATATTTTTATACGAGATATAAGATGTGACAATATCCTTTATATCGATATAGTCTATGTTAGGTTATAACTATACTTGTGGAGCCACAAGTTTGCCTCTCTTTCGTCCACTTTTGTCTTTACGCAACATTACTCGGCCTCGCCCCTCCTTCACTGAACACTAGTGATGGGTCGTTCGCGAACGAAATGGCTCTTAGAGCCGGCTCTTTGACGTGAACGACGCGAGCCGGCTCCTTATCGCGAGCCGTCACGTGGTTGTTTTTTTTTTTCTTTCTCTCAGCCTCTCTCTCGCACTTATTTTCCCGCTTCACTCCGCACGCGAGCCTTGTGCTTTACGCTGGGCAGAGGGGGGAGGGGCGGTAGTTACACTCAGTAGCACAGGAACAGAGAGAGAGAAAGAAAGCCAGGGACAACAACGTCACATTAGAAAGGTATAGTAATCATCCACAACTATTTTCAGTTGCAGATGATAAAGGATTCAGAAAGTTTATTCATGCGGGCCCATATGACAGAGAATATGCATCTTTTTTTTTGTTTTCATATTTTAATTTATATTTAATTGTGTTGTGGTTTGCAGTGTTTTGTGTTGTTTCACTTTAAATTTGTAAAAGGAAAGAGCTGAAAATTTAAATAGTTAAAATTTGAAATGTGAATAGTTGATTTTTGTATTATATGATTTATTTATTACATTTTATGTGGCGTGAATAAATAAAAGTATCTTTACAGCCCCTAGAGACAAAGCACATACAAACTTCAAATCACGTACAAACTCCAAAACACGTAAAAACACATACAAACTCCGAAGCACGTACAAACTTCGAAGCACGTACAAACTCCGAAGCACGTACAAACTCCGAAGCACGTACAAACTCCGAAGCACGTACAGACTCCGAAGCACGTAAAAACGTAAAAACTCCGAAGCACGTAAAAACTCAAAACATGTACAAAAGACAACAGAAGTGCTCCTGGGCGCAGTGTTGAGCTTTTATTACCTAGTGGCTACACAAGCCAGCAAGTACCAACGACCCGATTTGGTGTGTGGTAGTAACAGGTAAATGAACTTTTTTAAAAATTATTTGAATATATATGAGTGCAGTGTATAAATACACAAACAATACACACATGCTTTCAATTGTGTAATTTAAGTGATCTAGTAGCTCTGCTTTGGAAGTTCAGTTCATGCTAGAAATGTGTTTTGGAGTTTGTACGTGCTTTGTCTCTAGGGGCCACGGCATATATTTATATATAAACATATATAAATAAAACCACTTTTTTTTTACGTTAGTAATTTTGTGCATAATTTTATATTATTGTTAATAATAAATTAATTAAAGCAACAAAACAACCTGAAGAGCCGGTTCGGAGCCGAAAGAGCCGGCTCTTTTTAGTGAGCCGAACCGAAAGAGCCGGATCTCTAAAAAGAGCCGGAAATCCCATCACTACTGAACACAACTCCCCCTCCTCCCCCATCGCTTCACCTGCAGGAAGCGACAAGATGGACACGGCAAATCTCCGTTAACGAGTTACTGCGCATCGCCCCGTGCGTGGGGCTGGACGCCGTCAACGTGTTAGCTAGCTAACCACGCTAACGAGCTAACCACGCTAACGCCATGCAGCCCAGAGGCGCTGCACAGCCTAAAATACTTTAATTTTCTAAAAAGTTGACGCCTTATGGATGAATTCAGGTTGTGCTTGATGGCCGCGAACCGATTTTATGTGGTACACAGCGCTCAGCAATCTGTCAAAAAATGTTTTAGTACGTCTTTGGTAAGCTACGGAGCTGCACCGCTTGATGGATTGTCAGAGCATTACGGCTACCGAGGAGCCTCGCGGAGTGATACGTGCTGTGCTTCAACGTAATATTACCGTATTGTGTATAAGGACCATAAATAGCACCTGTTAAGAGACGTGGTTATGAAGAGGATTTCAAACTCAATGCTGTCAGTCACACAGTAGAAGTTGGGAACAGAGCAGCTGTGAAATCTGTCTTTGTTATTATGCTCAGCGTCTTTTAGTTTACATTTTGACTGCACAATTGTGAGCTTTTTGTTATGCACAAAAACAACATTATTTTCTTTTATTTATGGAGCATTATTATTTAATAAATGCTCATAATTTATTTTTGAGTAAATTTTATGTACATCTATGCTCTATGTTAATAAAAGTGCCTGTGTGACATCTGGGGAACAGCTTTGACTAAGAACTCTCTTTTTGTTCTTACTTTATGGCTTTAAAAAAAATATCGAGATATGAATTTTGGGTCATATCGCCCAGCCCTACATGTAGGTCTGTGAACTAAGCTGAGAGTGATTCTAGCTGCATGATTGTGAGTCAGTGTTATCAGACAAGTGCCATAAAAAGCCTCAAAGCCTCCAGTTAACCTGAAACGCTGCAGCACGAGTACCAACAGGAAGTAGAAAGAGAGCATGTTTGTCACATATTAGCTCCTCTTCACTGACTCCCTGTTAAATCCAAGATTTAAAATCCTCCTTCTGACAGACGAGGTCTCGAATAATCAGCCTCTGTCGTCTCTTAAAAAGCTTGTAGTACAAAGTTATACTGACAGAGCACTCCCTCCTCAGACTGCAGCCTTATTTGTTGTTGCTAGGTAGAATAGGAGGCAGTGCCTTCAGCAGTGCCTTCAGCTGTCTCTCAGTGGCCCATCTCCTGTGGACCAGCTCCCAGCTTGGATTCATGAGACTCCCCATTTAGTGTTTGTGTTTTTTCTCTAAAGCTTATTGTTAGAAGTGGATCAGGTGTCTCTGAGCGTATCCCAGTAACACTGCAGTAGGAGGGCTGCTGGGAGACTTCATCATCTATCACCATGTGTTCTCTTTGAAAGCTACGTATTTGTTATATAAGATAACGTAATCAGGCACTGTTAGCATCACTCTTTGAACACTTATTAATAGATATACATGACAACACACTGCCACAGTTCTAAAATAGTTTAGCAAAATGCATTTAGAAACAACAATGTACACGTCATGTAAGTTCATATAAAGTTTAATCCAGAAACTTTACATGAACCTAAAGTGTTGTTTAGTTAGTGGGTGGATGGCTGAAGGGTAATCTTGGTTTCCTTTGTTTGGGACAAACATTTGGGAATGTTTGTTTGAGAGGAAGAATAAACTGTTTGGATCAGTCAGGGGTTCGATGTCACATCCCTGAGCTAAAGTCTGATTTCCCTGATATGTGATCATCTGTAGTTTAACAGGAGAGCTGTCTTTACTTTGATCAAACCTCCTCCTCTTGTTCTAATGGAGATTCTGGATGTTCACAGGTATGATCCAGTGACATGATGGAGAGTTTAAAGACGCGGCTCGAGTTCCCCAGCCCCGTCATACAAGCCCAGGTAAGAGGCGGACTCTGCTCTGTGACTCCTCCCATCCAAATGATACCAATGATCCTTCCCTTGTCTGATTCCACAGGTACGAGTGATTTGTTAATGATAGAGGTAAACTAAGTAGCAGCTCACACAGGCAGAAAATCTCTACCATTAACAGGAATTCAGCAATACTCATAAAAAAGTCTCCTGATAAGACAGAGTAAAGAGTAACGTAACTATTTGATAGAGTAACATGACTGTAAGGTGCACTGATACATGTGTGCAGCTGTTGGAGGATTTTAAAGAGACATGAGGTGAGTTTACAGTGTAACAAGATCCAAGACACAGAGTTACTTTGTATGTTTGTTGGCAACCACGAGGGTTTCTGAGTCACTCACACTCGTGTGTTTAATATGTTTATGTAGAGGAGAGGCAGGTTTTACTGAACACACACAGACTCAGGTCCCTGTAGGCACATTCATCCATTCATCCATTCATTCACTCATTCATTCATTCATTCATTCATTCATTCACTCTGTAGTGTTGGTTTCTCTTCCTCTCTTTGTTATTGTGAATAAATATAAATAAATAAATAAATAAATATACTCATGTGATGACGCACATGACAAATAGCTCGATGACCATCTCCAAGGAGGGAAACGCCCTGTAGGGTTTAAATATGTGGGTCTCTCCACCTTGTATAAGAAGTGAAACATCTTTAAAACTTAATCAAGTCCAGTCGCCTTCTTTTCCAGCTACCAGTGTGTAACATGGAGTCAATGCTTCCAGTGCAGGAACCCGACTGACAGTCTACAAACTGAGTTAGACACATGGAGGTCACAGCTTAGTCTGTGCTGAGGATAAATCCACGATGTCATTGCTCTCCATCAGGGCTCATGTGAAGTAAAGAAAATAGTTTTGAAAGTTCAAACTGGAAACATGAAAATGTTAAAGGTCACTGTTCCACAGTTCAGAGCTGGATGCTCTCTAATCTGGACGCTAACCTAGTTGTGCAGCATAATGTAACTATTTGAAAACATTTGAAGCAATGAAAACGCTCACACTGTTAGTTTTTTCAGTTATTCTGACTCTGATGTCCAACAGACACACTCAAGGGTTGATAAAAGTCATTCGGCGATTGTTGGAGATGCAGGCTGACCAGAGCGATGGACACTTCACCTGTCCGTATTCTATCAGGTAAGTATCTCATGTCTAATATCTAGAGATGTTCAAACATGTTGTCTTGTGTAATCTATCAAGCTACATATAGCTTGTAGCTTACTGCTAGTCCAAAGAAGCAGCATTGGTCCACCACCCACTTGAAGTGCCGTAGGGGTCCGGTGCTCTGTCTGGTGGCAGTCAAAGGCCCTGGTGCTTCAGTCCCAGCTATAAACTGGCTCTTGGAGCATGAGAATCCCAAACTGGTGCATGAGGTTGAAAAATACTGACTACATGTAAAGAGTGAGAGGTGGCAGACAGGGAATGGGTACGTTTGTATCTCCCTGATTTGATGGCAGCATTTAGAAGTTTTCCCTGGTGGACAAGACGGTTGCTTCCCTGTGCCGTCATGTTGGGAACAGGTGCCGATAGTCATTTGTTCACATGTGACTAACAGTTGTTTAGAGTAATTTTTAGAGTTGCTGGGTGAGGTGGGTACCCCATCTAGCAACTCCATAGTCCTGCTGGGGGACTTTAATGTGTTGGTGGCAATCCGTGAACCAGAAGATAGACATTGGAGGTTCACGCGAGCTGACATGGACATGCACACATGTGAATATCTGACACTCAAAGACACTTTGTAGAAATTTCATCCTTTTCAAGGAAGCAACATTGTTTTTGCCTTGTTAACTACCAGGGAAAACACACTTGAGGTTTAATATGTGAGCCCTCGGGCCTCTGTGGCCTGTATTGACCTGTTGGCATCGCTGTTTGTTTTCTGCAGGAGTTGCTGTTGGATGAGCTGATGATGGGCGTGGCCTTGCTCTTGTTGGAAGCCCCTTCAGATCAGCTGACCAGCCTTCTCAGACTTGGTAAAGTGATTATTTTGGACAAAGCTCTGCTGGCTTTAGCTTCCTTTAAGAGACTTTGAAGCAGTGAAAGAATTAGTGGGAACAAAACTAGGTTGTGTGTGCAGGTCATGGTTGGAACCTCACAGAGCTTTGTGTCCTACATGAGATATTCTTTCTCTTAACACAGCACTGAGTTTGGTCCCTGAACAAGCGGAGGCGTTGCCCTGGTTGAGTCCGGTCCTGATTCTCCCCGTGTTGCAGCTCCTGTCCTGCTTGGGTCTCACTGAGCCGCTGTCTGACCAGAACACACACAGCACCAACCACAGGCTGGCTCACAGCCTGCTGCACAGAGTTAGCAGGCCCGCAGATAAACCCCAGCAGGTAACCCAGCAGGTAACAGAGCAGGTAACAGAGCAGGTAGCCCAGCAGGTAGCCTAGCAGGTAACCCAGCAGGTAACCCAGCAGGTAGTCCAGCAGGTAGCCTAGCAGGTAGCCTAGAAGGTAACCCAGCAGGTAACCCAGCAGGTAGTCCAGCAGGTAACCCAGCAGGTAGCCTAGCAGGTAACCCAACAGGTAACCCAGCAGGTAGTCCAGCAGGTAGCCCAACAGGTAGCCTAGCAGGTAGCCTAGCAGGTAACCCAGCAGGTAACCCAACAGGTAGCCTAGCAGGTAGCCCAGCAGGTAGCCTAGCAGGTAGCCCAACAGGTAACCCAGCAGGTAACCCAGCAGGTAGCCTAGCAGGTAACCCAACAGGTAGCCTAGCAGGTAGCCCAACAGGTAACCCAGCAGGTAACCCAGCAGGTAGCCTAGCAGGTAGCCCAACAGGTAGCCCAACAGGTAGCCCAACAGGTAACCCAGCAGGTAGCCCAACAGGTAGCCTAGCAGGTAACCCAGCAGGTAACCCAACAGGTAGCCTAGCAGGTAACCCAACAGGTAGCCTAGCAGGTAGCCCAACAGGTAACCCAGCAGGTAACCCAGCAGGTAGCCTAGCAGGTAGGCCAACAGGTAGCCCAACAGGTAACCCAGCAGGTAGCCTAGCAGGTAGGCCAACAGGTAGCCCAACAGGTAACCCAGCAGGTAGCCCAACAGGTAGCCTAGCAGGTAACCCAGCAGGTAACCCAACAGGTAGCCCAACAGGTAGCCCAACAGGTAACCCAACAGTTAGCCCAACAGGTAGCCTAGCAGGTAACCCAACAGGTAGCCTAGCAGGTAGCCCAACAGGTAACCCAGCAGGTAACCCAGCAGGTAACCCAGCAGGTAGCCCAACAGGTAGCCCAGCAGGTAGCCCAGCAGGTAGCCCAGCAGGTAACCTCAGGCCTGTTACTCACATTCAGTTTTTGGAGTCTTTCTTTGAGGTGTATCCACGTAATTCAAACACTGTTACAATAGTGCAGGTAGCTGTTAGGTGGTGAGTGGACAGAGCATTAGAGCACAGACGACATCCATCCAAAAATACTGTTTCCCTCTCAGTGTCATAGCAACAGGGCTGTCTTTACTGCCTCTTCTTCAGGGTCAGCATCCAGTCTCTGGAGTGTTGTTCCTCTGGGATGCTTTGCTTGATCCTTAAATTACACTTCATTAACATTCATGGTGCATCTGTAGCTTTGCTCTTTGTTCTTTCTCATTTGTTTCTCATGAATCTGTCTCCCTCAGCCTGCCCCATCACTGCCTCTGTCTCTGAGTTCCTGGTATAGTGAGCTCAGCGTGTCTTTGTCAGTACTGCGCAAAGTGGCCAACAATCCAGCAGCAGCGACCGATTGGCTGTTGGCGGTCAGCTCCGCCCTGTCGTCCAGCCAGCGCCTGTCCTCCTCTCTTGTCCTGATTGTGACTTATCTCATCATCATGGGTCAGGAAAACATCTGCCAGCTGGCTTTGAAAGCAAGCCAGGCTGTCGCTGCTGCCGACCCCTGCCAGGTAGATAACCCACACAACTGGTTCTCTTAAATCTGTGGCCTGAATATAAAGTAATGCATGTTGTTCCCTCTGACATGTAGATATGTTGTATGTAAGGCAGCTAGCTCGTGTTTGTCTTTCTAAGAGCAGTAAACACATGTTGATAACCTGGTGTTTTGGCACCAACACATGACTTTGAAATGGTTCAGATCAGCAGGAAGATAAAAGCTGTCACTGCTGTGTGATTGCTGCTAATCTGCTGCCGTATAAAGGGAGAGGTTAGGGAGTGCTCTAAGGGGACAGACTTCCCTCTGGACTTGTGTTGGAGTCACTAGCTGCAGATGAAGTGTGAAGTTTACCCCTCATTGTTTCATTGTACCCCTAATGTTTGGTTGGTGTGTTTGCTGATGTGGGCGTTTCCCTCTGCAGGTCCCGCCCCTCGTGCTGCTTCTTTTGTTCAAACTGACCAAAGAAAAGAGTCCCGTCCTGGCTCACGCTGTTCTCACAAGCCTGCCAAACCTCGGCACTCATAAGGTACGCAGCACGACTAAGAAGAACCTGTACTGACTGTGAGCGTCTGGAGACGGGGCTGGAACATCAGCAGCACCTTTCTACTTCATCTGAGCGCTCACAGTGTGTTTTAGTCCATCATACACACAGATGAGCTTTAATCTGTGGGGTCATCCAGGTCATGTAGTCTGAGGAGCTTTTCTTCATCCAGGAGGCTTCTAGAGTTTAAAAACCAGTGACCCGGGGGTCCCAAAGTTTCTCTTGTAAACTTGGCTCTGATCATATGTGCTGTAATATTCCAGCTTTGCTTCCCGATCGTGCTGCACAGTCTGCACATGCTGGCCGGCTCCCCCAAGCTGAGAGCAGTGGGACTGCGCCTCATGACCGCTCTGTGGAAGAAACAGGTTTGCAATAATAACGCATTACTATAAATGTCATATTCATGTGTTCAAAGCTTCTGTTTGTCTTTGATTGTGTGCTGCTTTGGTCATGTCTGTAAGGACCGGGTCTACCCAGAGCTGCAGCGTCTAATGAGCCAGCAGGACAGCAGGGTGGTGCTGGGGAGGGACGCCCAGTGGGAGCAGATCCTGGCCAGGGCCGCCTGTGTCAGGGACATCTGCAGAGAGAGGTGGGTCCTCCCATACTTACAGAAACAGTGGGCACTTCCTGCATTCACTGGTTCATTCATTCAGTGGACTTTGCATGCACAGTGCAGACAGTGTGAGCTTCCAACACCAGGACTCTTCATCTTCCCTTCTGATGAGTAATAATCACTGACTGGACTCTTCATAGATGTTTCTGCTCAACAAGCTGAGAAAAGTTCAGAAAAATCTTTGTTTTTTCAGTCACATCAACTTTGCTTGTTAAGATAAATGAATGCACTTTGTAGCTTTGCAGTGAATGAAGCCTCAGCTCGACGCTCCACTGAGTCCCTGTTTCTCCAAAAATCAGCAGGAGTCCAGTTTTAAATCTTTCAGAGCAGCTACACGTGACTGAATCCAGAAGGATCAAAGTCTTACAAAGTTCAGTTCAAACAGAGAGACTGAGAGGCAGCTAACTTCCTGTCTCTGCCAGACTATCAAAATAAAAGCATACATTTGAAGCAAAAGAAATCAAACTATTATTATGTCAGTCTGTAAGCATTGCTTCCCATATAATACAACTCTAAGCAAGTGAGCCATAACTTTATAGTTTTAACCTTCAACCCAAAAACTATGTTGATCATATAAACTCCACAAACTGCATCCAGGCTCCTGCACACGTCCTTTACATGTTAGCTGTGAGCTAATGCTTGTCAGTGTTTGTGAACTGGCCTTTATGTGTGTTGATGAAATCAAACGATGATTTTATTTGATTATTTCCTTTGTTCTAACCAGCTGGTGCACACTG
>NC_142112.1:9152500-9237500 GCF_056152115.1 Neolamprologus brichardi
GGCATGGCCCCACCAATAATTTGATTTCTTCAAGTAAAGAAAAACAAACGCGATAGAAAGAAAAAAACAATCTGTCAACGTCTCGTTCAACCAGCGGTGAAGAAAGATTTAAATTACGTTCTCTACCTCATGTGACAAATATGGCCAATGTGATTGGCTGTGCCTTTCAGGGAGCTCTGTTTAGTTTTAGCAGCAGCAAGCCTGCACTGTGAGGACCTGCAAGGAGGAGAGGAGGACGGCAGCAAAAAGGAAGAACCTGGATATAAGAAAGTGTTTTTCAAAGAAACCTGGAAGTCACTTAAAGCCAAGTTCACTCATAAAATGTGCCGGTCATAATAACGTTACAGGCTATGCTAGGCTTTGGCCCACATCAGTCTAAAATTGTATGCAACCATGAATAACGTGTTTTGGAAACTAACTGCACAACAGGCAGCACTATTAGTTCTCTCAGTCTCAGAGCAGCATTTCTAATTTTGATTGAAACTGTCAGAGAAAACGGAGCCTCGAGCAGCCAGGATAATAATACTAAAATGTTTAATTATTACTACATTACCTTTGACTGAAACGCTTGTTTGCGAGCAGCTTATTGATCTTGATAAAGACGTGCTGCTTACTTGTGTAAAAACAGTGAAATATAAAAAGTGTTTACTAATTTGTACCAACGTGAGAGAGAAATGGATCTGAAACCACTGAAACCAGAGAGTTTGCAGACACACAGATAATGAAGACATGCTGCTCGGAAATGCTAGATACAGATAAAAATGGAGTGTGTGTGTGTGTGTGTGTCTAACTGCCTCAGTAATTATGGACCTTATAGTCCTTACAAACACTGTTTCACTAACTTCAGTAAACATTTTACATACATATGTCCCACCGTGAACGCAGCGGTGCACGAGCCACTGCAGTGGAGCTCACGTACAGCTTTGTGCTTCAGACTGTTATCACACACAAACAATCAATGCAGGAGAAATAGCGCGTGCACGTGGTAGATGCCGTCATTTACACAGTGCTTCATGCAGGTGTGATAACGAGACTGTTTGACTGCTGCAGGAGAAGATTGTTGATTTATGTATCTGTGCATTTTCAGATTTTTGTGTTCCAGCTGTTGTATGTTTGTTTTTTCTTACAGGTGCAGCAGTTGGTGATTGTGCATTTCTATTTGGACTCTATTCTTTTATTACATCTTGCACTACGACCCCCATGCACCAATGCCGTGCACCGGGTGTGGTAGGCCTTTGTGTTGCTCAGTGAACGGAGTTGATTCAGCACAGTCCTCCAAGCTATGTGCAGTAAACGTACTATCGTCAAGTAAAAAGATTTTAAAAAATGACGCTAAAAAAATTCATAGTTTTTAACTAAAACATTTTAATTAATTAAAATAAAATATTAAAAAAAACACCAAAATTTAAACTCTACCACCACCAAAAACAAAAAATAAAAATAATAATAAATGATGATAACATGTATTTATTATGTTGCTCTTTGTTTGATTTCTCTTGTTTTTTTTCTCCATACAGGTGATCCAGGTGTTTGTTTTTCTTTTTGTTCCTTCCCCCCTTTCTCATCATCTCTTCTGCCCTCTGTTTTTCTTTCTCTCCCTCTCTTTCTTTCCTTCTTTCCTTCTCCCTGTCCTATCCCCCAGTCATGTCTGTCCCGTCTGTAACAACCGATAATAAAATAAAATAAATACACAATTATAATAAAGGTCAATCAAATGGACCAACATGGCATCTTTCTTGGCCTTCAAACAACAATTCTGATGGCTAAAGATCCAAATGGGACAGGCAAAAAAATAAATGAATAAATAAATGATGATAACCATGTGCAGCTTCTCTCGTCTTCCATTTTTCCATGATATGTTTCACTCTACATCAGACACGTGTTAAAGTGTGTTGGCTGCATATTAAGTTCAAAATGCTGATGAGCTCTGATCCAGTTGACTGATATACTCTGCTCTACATCCTGCACTGAAATATGAGGATTGTGTGTTTATTAAAATTGAAAATCATCATGGAGTCATTGACAGAAGAGCATCAACGTTCAGCCTGTTAAATTAGATTTAGATATTTTTATTTCAGAAATGATTCCTAACAAAAATGGAGAATATAAAAACACAATCAAAGCAGTAACGTCCATATTATGAAGTGTTTGCTGTATCAGACAATCATGTTTATTCACAACAATGAAAACAATATAGTGCAGATGAACATGGTGCTGTAATGAATCTGCTCTTAAACACAATAACAAAATACATTTTCCAAGAGAGATGATAATGATTCACATCAGAGTGAAGAACGAATACATTTACAACTGGTTTCTAACATTTATTATAGATCGAACTGATCACTGATAGAAACAGAAGAATATTCAAAATGATACTCTGAGAGATACATGAATGAGATATGGATAAACATCACATCACATAAAACAAAAAAGCACATAATCATTATAACTGAAATAAAATATGAGCAGAAATAAACAAGAATTAAGTCGAAAGATAGAAAAAGGCAAAATGTTTAAAATATATAATCATATAAGAGACTGAACCGTCCAGTCAGGTCACAGATTCATCTCTACAATAATATTTTTGTTTGTTTTTGTTTTGATTTCTTAACTTCTATGTATTATTATTATTATTATTATTATTATTATTATTATCATTATTATTATTATTATTATTATAAGCATATTAAGTGTGTGTCTGAGCTGAAAGCTGCTCTCCTCTCCTGGTTTTCTGTCTCACACAGACCACAACAACACAAAGCATCACCTGCAGACTGCTGAGCAGTATCCACCTGACTCTGTAGAAGGTCGAGTAAACCCCAAAGGGCTCTCTGTAGATCAGAACAAATTTTTCTGCGGACAAACACTCACTACCTGACTTATAACCTGTACACACATACTCTCCTGCATCTTCCAGTGAGACATTAGAGATTATCAGGCTGTCATAGGAACAAGTGATTCTATTGTCACTGCATAACTTATTAGCGTACACAATTTTGCCTTCTGTTTGGATCAACTTAATAAAGGCCGAAGTACTATTTTTCCAATCATCAGAGCATCTCATAGTGACTTCATCTCCCTCTGAGAAAACCTTTACTGCAGGTGGACCAAGTTTAGGGCACACCCAAAGCCAGTACACATGTTTTACTTTTTCACCTTCACAGTAGTAGTAACCTGTATCATTTACCATTAGTGATGGAAGTACCAGCGAGAAGTTTCGACCAATTTCTTGATCAGTATTGTAGGAAATTGCTTTCTTCATCCAAACTGGGGGCTGGTCATGAATGTGGTCCATGACGGGACACTCCAGCACAGCTGTGTCTCCCTCTGAAGCATAATGTAGCTTTATTTCTTTGGTCAAATGTACAGAGTAAGTGCTCACACACTGCTGTTGGTTCATCAACAGGCAGATGTAAGACGTTTGTTGTTGATTGAAGACATGAAGAAGTGATGTGTTTTTCACCTCCAGGAAACTTTCTTGGACTTTATTCACCTTAAAAATTATTCTGTCTTCGAAACTATTCATCATTCCTGGTCGCCACTTCCTGTCATGTCTGATCCAACGCACCGTCAGATTCTCACCTGCTCCTTTACATTGTACGTCTACAGTGTCTTCAGGACTTGTGATATCTTCTCCCCACCTTACTGTCTTACACACAGTCAGGCTGATGTTTCTCTCATATGTCACGCTGCCCTGAGTCCAGCACACTTCTTGGTACAGTCCAGAGTCTGAGTGGGTCAGGCTCTTTAGAGTAAATGAAGGAGAACCATGAAATGTCTCAGGAAATGAGAGTCGTCCTGTCAGGTCTTCATGTACTGTGAAGTTTCTGTTCCAGGGGTCAGAGATGTTCCACAGGACCAGAGTATCTTCACCAACACGTCTGGAGGTGATGCAGGAGCTGTTTTGATCTGGGAGCTTGAACTGTAAAGACTCTCCTTCTTCTCTTATGGCGATAAATTCTTCTGCATGAATGTTGCTGATGAGAGTGAACAGCAGGGAGAAGCAGAGCTGTGCGACTGCAGCCATCCTGCTCAGAGGTCTCGTGGTGAGTGTCGTACAAGCACTGACACTGCTCGCTTCATGAGCTTCCTGTTTGTGGTTGGAGGAGGAACGCCACTTCTTTATCACATCATCAAGGAACACTTTGAAGCATTTGGCTCGATATCACGCCGTATATCTGCTTTCACTCTTCACAGGCCAAAGTGTGGACACGGTTTTTTATACTTCGTTGCATGGGTCCAGGGGTATCAAACATGTGGTCTGGAGCACAGAACCGGCCAGTCACAGTGTCCAATCTGAACCATTACAAGTGAGATCATGTCAGCTTTACCACACAGCCATGAATATTATGAAAATGTAAAAGTCCTTTCTAAACTATTTTTTCACAAAAACAACTAAAAAATGTTGTTTCTTATGTGATCCTTCATAAAACATCACATATTTTCCAACATAATTCACGGTTTGGTTTGGTCTAAGTAAGCAGAGAAGTCCAGGCATCCAGTTTCCATGCAGATGTTTACATGAAGCTCATCATCTGATGATGAAACTTACTTTGTACCCAAGCAGCCCAACCAGAAATTGAAAGTGTACATGCATCAAGGGACGGAGCGCATCCCGTCAATAGGTCCAAAGTGCAATCGAGGCTAATCCCATGATCTTCTTATTTTCTTGTAGACCGAAGTTGAAAATCTGGCAGTATTTATTTTTGTGATTTTTTTTTCACTCTCAGCTGTCCTTCTCCTGTATTTGGGCCTGTTTGTTAATTTATTTCAATGATGTAAACAATATACAGGTACATTTAGCAAAGAAAATCTGAGAAAAAAATACTATACAAAATAAAGTTAATACATTGCAATATTGCTTCTGTTCTGATTCAGTTACATGTCGAAAGGGAGAGGGAAGAAGTACACACTTATTTAATCCCACCCCTTTGCCATAAGTTATCAGTCAATATTTAGTCACTTACTGATATAATCTGTAATAAAAATAGTGAACAGATTTCTGATATAATATATACTATAATATCACATCATGAAGTTTTCTAAATAGTGACATTCACTTAATTTCAACATTTTCCCTTTTCTTTATAGCTCAAGAAGATCATATCTTTATAACTCTTTTTGAACTGTTTTATGTTTGGATATTGCTTCAATTTCATATTCAAACTGTTCCACAGCTTCACTCCATGCACAGAAACACAAAAGCTTGTTCCTGTTGTACGTACCTTCCCTTTTTTTGAAGTTACAAAAACCCCTTAAATTATAACTTACTCTGAATATAATCTGGCAGTTCTTTATTTTTTGCTTTGAATATAATTTGCGCTGTTTGGAATTTCACTAGATCAGCAAATTTCAATATTTCAGACTGCAAAAATAGTGAGTTTGTATGTTCCCTGTAACCTGCATTGTGGATGATTCGAACTGCTTTTTTTTGTTGAAGAGTAAAAAGTGAATGTAATGTGGTTTAATAGTTGTTGCCCCAGACCTCTGCACAAAAGCTTAAGTATGGTGAAACCAGTGAACAGTAGAGAATATGAAGTGATGTCCCGTGTGATACCTGCTTTGCCTTGTTTAGTATTGCAATGCTTCGTGATACTTTGGAATCAATATATCTTACGTGAGCTCTCCAGTTAAGTTTTTCATCTATTATTACCCCCAGAAATTTATTTTCCCTGACTCTTTCAATATCAACACCATTTAGTTTAATCTTAGCATTGTATTTAAAGTACTATTTCCAAATAACATAATTTTAGTTTTATTCAAATTTAATGATAATTTGTTTTTATCAAGCCAGAACTTCACTTTACTTATTTCATTAGTCATATCATCCAATAAATTCTGCAGATCATCACCAGAGCAGAAGATGTTTGTATCGTCAGCAAAGAGAACCATTTTTAATACCTTGGACACTTTACAGATGTTGTTAATGTTTAAGTTGAAGAATTTTGGGCCCAAAACTGACCCTTGGGGTACACCACAAGCAATGTCCATACATAAGGAGCAACCACCATTTAATTTCACAAACTGCTTACTTAAATAATTCAGGACCCAATTTAAAACTACCCCTTTGACACCATAACGTTCCAGTTTTCTTATTAATATATTGTGATCTATAGTGTCAAATGCCTTTGTCAAGTCTTTGAATAACCCATCCACATATTGCTTTTTGTCTACGGAATTTAGGATGTATTCTATTGAATTCTGCTTGATCCGTACTCTCAGTGAGTAGTTTATGTTTATCTATAAATTTGTCCAGTTGGTTGTTAAACAGTTTTTCAAGAATTTCTGAGAATTGAGGTAGTAAAGAGACCGGCCTGCAGTTTATGAAATGGTGTTTGTTGCCAGATTTGTATAGAGGTACAACTTTTGCTATTTTCATTCTGTCTGGAAATCGACCAGTTTGAAATGATAAATTACAGATGTACGTAAACGGTTTTATAATAGCCTTACTATATCTTTTAACCACTATCATATCAATATCAATTGGGTTCCGGCTTGAGTGAACGCTGGTGCGCCTGGCTGAGCTACTCACCGGTACATTTTCGATTATTTAGATTATTTGGATTCAGATTTGAATGAACAGGGACATTCACACTCAGGACCAGATCGATCTCTGCCAGGGATTGATTTGCAACGCTTGTCCTCAACATCTGCTATTTCAGCTGAATGTGCTCTGACGTCTTCTTCTCAGTGAGCTGCACTAGCTTAGCTGTTTGAGCTATTTTAGCCTACCTGTTCGTCGCTCCGGCTGGCTCGGCTCCTTTTCCTCCACATAATCGAAGATGTGGCCCAAGATGTTTCTGAGCTGGTCGGCACTATTATGGATTCTCCTGACGCTCGCCTACCATCCTATGGCTGGTCTGCTCCGCTATACAGCCGCTGAGCTCCTGCACCTTCGCGAGCAGCTGTCGCTCCCGTCGCCGGTGGAGCTCCACTGCCACCCAGACATCACTTTCCAGCCTCGCCGGAGATACATCCATCGCGGGTCCCGCATGATTTTCCATAACTCCAATGGAACTAAATCGTTTTGGTCTGCTACTTGCCGCCCTCGCAGGAACCCTGATCGGACTGTCAACCACCAATCTCTAGCCCACCTGCCCAGGGCGCCGACCGCGATTAGCAAAAAAGAAAATACTCCACTCAGTTTCGGTCTTCTAAACATTCGCTCACTGACAAATAAGGGGCCTCTCATCCAAGACCTCCTATCTGACCGTAAGTTTGACTTTTTCTGCTAAACTGAAACCTGGCAACAACCTGATGACTTTTCTCAGCTAAATGAATCCACTCCTCCGGGGTTTGTTTACCTTTCTAAACCTCGCTGCATAGGTCGTGGGGGTGGTCTCGCTATCTTCTTTCGCTAGCATTTGAATGTCCCACCAGTTAATCTTGATACCTTTAGTTCCCGTGAGTGCCTTGCATGTGAGCTGACTGGACCCATTCCCACCATCATATAGCTACTGTATACCGCCCCCCTAAACCTAACCCTGTCTTCCTCAGTGACTTTGCTAATCTACTAACCCATCTTTCATCTCTCTCCCCAAATGTGATCTTGGTGGGAAATTTCAACATTCATATGGATAATAATGACCGTCTGCTCACCAGAGATTTTTCCTCTTGTCTCGAAGGCTCTGAATTTAAACAATTTATCGACTTTGCCATTCACTCTAAAGGACACACCCTGGACTTGGTCTGCTGTTCTGGTCTTACTCCCTCGAATCTTTCTGCTGCTGAAATCCCCATAACTGACCACTTCCTCCTTTCATTTAACCTCACTCTCTGCTGCTCTTCTACCAAGCCAACCCGTCTCATCACGTTCCGCAACATCAACAACATTGATATGGACATTCTCACTACCAGTTTGGACAATGTTCAGATTCCGGACTCCTATTCTACTCCTGATGATTTCTTGTTGTATTATAATAATTGTCTACGCATTGTCCTTGATTCTCTGGCTCCTGTAAAAACCCACTTTGCTCACTCTGCTGCCTAGTTTACCTCTGACCTCCGAGCATTGAAGGCCAAAGCTCGGCAGCTAGAGCGTAAATATTAGAAATCTTGTCTAGTCTTGTTACCTCCTGTATTGACTACTGCAATTCTCTTTTGCATGGTCTCCCCCAAAAATTCCTCCATAAGCTTCAACTGGTTCAGAACTCTGCTGCTCGCATTATCACCAGAACCCCTCCTACCAGCACATCACCCTGTTCTTCAGGAACTTCACTGGCTCTCTGTGAAATTCCAGATAATATTCAAACTTCTTCTGCTCACCTTCAAGGCCATTCATAACCTCGCTCCTCCTTACTTTTCTTACCTGTTAAGCACCACCTGTTCTGCCCGTTGACTTTGATCTTCTGCTATCCAGCTTGCTGTACCTTCTTTCCGCCTCACCACCATGGGAAGCAGAGCTTTCAGCTGCTCTGCTCCAGACTGTGGAGCTCTCTACCCCCAAATATAAGAAACATTGGTTCTCTCCCCCATGTTTAAATCCCAACTCAAAACCCATCTGTTCAAATCTGCATATTCACTGTGAATCCACTGTTAGTTAATTTTATCCTGTGCTTTTTGTTTTATTGTTCTTATTTTGACATTGTTTTATTATGTTTTGATCCTATTGTAAAGTGTCCTTGGGTGACTTGAAAGGTGCTCATAAATAAAATGTATTATTATTATTATTAATATCAGTACAATCCAAAGATTGCCACAACCTCCATATTATATTCTTCACGGTCATTACAAATTAAATACTTGGGATAGTTCTCTTGTCCAGCCCCACATTTTATAACACTGTTCAGTATTTCCCATAAACTTTTAATATTATTTCTATTTATATCTAATTGCTTCTTATAGTATTCCATTTTACTATATTTAAGTATATTAATTAACTTATTTTTATATCTTTTGTATCTGATTTCAGCATCTTCTGTTCTCTTTCTTAAGAAATCTCTGTATAGAGCATTTTTCTTTATAGATGCATTTTGCAGACCTTTTCTTATCCATGGACAGCCCATATATTTATGTTTCCTACTATATCGCTTTATTGGACAGTTGGTATTATACAATAATGTAAATATTCTAAGGAATTCATTATACGCACTATGAACGTCTTGTTTCTGATATATTTCACCCTAGTTCGGTTTCATTAAATCTTGCTTGTCTGTACTCTTTTTTACTGTCCACTTTATTGATCTTGTAATTCCTATCATAGATTGTAAAAATTGGAAGATGGTCACTTATGTCTTTAATCAGGAGTCCACTTACAGTCTTATTTTTAATATAATTTGTAAAAATGTTGTCTATGAGAGTTGCACAATGTGATGTGATCCTGGTAGTCTAGTAATTTTTCTGCATTTTGGATGTGAAGGAGCTTTACCTCCACAAGTTCAAGGATACTTTTCTGCTGCAACCTGATAGTGGAAATTTCAAAGAAGTAAAGAGACCTTTTAATGTCCCCGACTTCCTCAGCTGACAGAGTCCTCTTTAGCCCCATTGTATCTGGCTCCACTGGTAGCAGGTTCAGTCAGCTGTTTCCTCGGTCAGCTGTTAGCTTTCTCAGCTGTTAGCCTGGTAGCTTGTTGGCTAGCCTGCAATTACCTCTTTAACTTTGATAATCCAGTCCAATATCCTGTATCAGAGTCATACAGTTATAACAGTCATGATTGTGTTTTTGAATGGATGTCCAAGGTGTAGTTTATACACTGGAGTAAGTATCTTGTTTGCACTAAAGAGGTTTGACATTAATGTCATAGACGGCTGTAATGCAGGCACCCAAAATGCAGATGGAGACGGGAAACTGAAAAACACTGAAAGGCAAATAATGCAAAACTTTACTGGGACCTATATAAACTAAACATACGAAGAGGCACACAGGGGAAACGCACAGCCATGAGGGAGAATGCAACACTATACTTAGGGAGACAGCGGCAAACACAAAGTACAATGACGAGGGAACAGAAGACACATAAGGAACGCAAGACTGACACATGAGTTTGACAGAGAAGTGGAGGAAAGGTAGATTAGAGGGAGCGAGGGAACGAGAGGAGACATGAGGAGGGAAGCAAGACACAATAACTCACAACATATATAAACACAGACACACACAGAGACACAGAGGCCAAAGACACAAGAGGGAATCTGATCATCAAGACGCTAAACAGGGAATATAAGAAACTCAAAACAGAATAACTAAGACTACAAATGAACCAGAGTATGAACTATGATACAAAGTAACACTAAAACATGTGGTGGCAGATTTCTTTTCTCATGTATTAATCACATATTTAATCATATCACATTAGTTATAGTAATATCACTTTCTCACTTTACTATAGTAAGAGCACTCCCATCACCAGTTTACATGCATGTGGAAAGTTAACACAGTGAGGCCGTTGTAATGAGAGACGTTAAACAGATAGTGAGGCTCCTTCTGCTTATCAGGGATGTAAATTCTTAGGTGATGGCTAAGCAGAAAACAAGGTCATAATTCTCTCTGTGAGGGAGGAGGTATAGCCCCCCCCATGAGAGGGGCCAACATGTAAGAGTTTGAGGAATGTTCTTTGTCTGTGTCTCTGTATATGCTATATAAGATGTAAGGGTGGTGGCCACATTTCAGAGATGGTCCTGGTGTTTCACTGGGATGCTCTCTCCACATTGTGTTTATTAAACCCACTTCAAATCAAGCTCACTGGGTGTGTTGCAGGTTATTGTTAACATTGCCATGACAATTTGGCGTCACGAACAGGATTCCTCACGTGAGTTTCGCTGAATCGCAGGTATGCGGTGACTGGCCATCCTCGGGGAAAATAGTCCCAGTCCCACCGTTCTTTTGTTTTCAAAAAAGGGGGAACCGCTAGAGGCCTTCAGCGACTCACACATGCAGGAATTTAACGAACTATGAGGAAAGAAATGGGAAAAGAATCTGCAACGGTGAGCTGTTTTGATTTGGGGGGAGTTTTCAAGCGGACCACAAAAAGGGAAAACCTCAAAAAACGACGCCTAAATTATGGATTGTCGTGGGAAGGACTTTTCTGTCCTTGGGAAGGACTCTTCTGTCTTTGGGTTTATGGTTTTTAGCACTTTGTACCGAAGCAAAGGCTGCAGAGGGGACGCCCGGCTGCAATGGGTGCTGAGCTCAGCAAAGCGGCTACAGGAGCCGTGGGGAGGTTGTGTCCCTGGAGGTGGTCTGGGTGAAAACTCCAAATGGGTGAAGTATGTGTTGTGTAAGAGAAAGATGTTGACAGGACTAAGAGTTTTGTTTGTTTGTTTGTAGTTTTTTTTAAAGTTGTTGTTGCTTTTGTTGTTTTCTTTTTCTTTCTTTTTTTTTGTTTTTGTTTTGGATGGACCACTGGGAGGGAAACCTCAGGAATACGACACCTAATTTCAGGACTGTTGTGGGAAGGACTCTGTCCTTAGTTTATGGTGTTTAACACTTTTGCACCATAAGGAAAAGGCTGGACGGCGAACGCACTTGTCCACAAAGCTGAGGTCAGCTGTACGGCCACCTCCAGGTGGTCCGGGCAAATCCAGGTTTTGATTGGATGATTTTTTTTCTCTTTCAGAAATATGGGAAAGAATACGTACATTCTGAAGTGTGTAGAAACTGAGGAATGCAGTAAAGAGAAGTGTGTGTGTGTGTGTGTGTGTGTGTGTGTGTAGGTGTGTGTGTGTGTGTGTGTGTGTGTGTGTGTGTGAGTGTGTGTGTGTGTGTGTGTGTGAGAGAAGTGCTGTGGGTGTGTGTATAACCGAGAGTGATGGAAAGAGATGTGTTAAAATGTGGACAGAAGAAAAAGAGAGGGAAAGTGTTAATGAGCAGTGATGAAAATGATATTAAATAAATGTTTTAGTGTGTTAGTACAGGTGGCTACGGAACTGGATCAACGTCCTCCACAAGCACAGCGGCCGGAGCAAAATGATAGATTAACATAATTGGAACCACACCCAGCCGTGTTTTGGCTGAATATTACACAGCTTCACTCCATGTACATCTAAACCTGAAGAACAAGCTTCGAGGACAATCAATCTCTCCCTGAAGAGAAAATGCAGTTCGAGAGCAACTGCGTCGACTTCAAGACTCAACAATGTGAACACACAGCAACACTGCCCTAAACCTTAAAGGGTTCAGCAGCATGTACAAATACCATGGATGGATGGAAGTGTGCGCTCCCAATCACAAGCTGGGAGGTTCACCAGCGACATCACTGTGAGTGAATGGACTTGAGAAGACTGTCTGAGTTTCACATTTGCTATACTGGGAGCTGAAATGGCAAAGGAAGAGACTTAAAAGAGTGAAAGACAAAAGGCAAAGCTGAAGAAGAACGGCCCACTGGGTCCCTGACACGCCACAACTGTGAACTGCTGCAGATGTGGGAGAGAGACAGAAGCTGTGAGAAGTGGGGAGAAGAGAGCATGGAGGAAAAATGAAGACTGTTGTTGTTAATGTGAGAACACATGAAAATTGGGTTGGAAAACTGTGGCCGGCTGTCTTGTGGAGGTTGATAAAGAGTCCGTAGGATCGCAACAAAGGTAAAACTAAAACACACACAAACACACATAAACAGAGAAATGTGAAGAAAAGGCAGCTTTAAGGACATGCCCTGCTGAATCTGCAGCTCCACTGCACACACATCCATTAAACCTGCCTACTAACACACACAAACATGCAATGAAGATCAGCTTGTTATCTGTCGTCAGTGTTAAAATTGTGCAAATTTCACAGACACATGTTATCAAAGGCTGAGTGTATCCACTGCTGACAGTTAACTCTCTGGGTTGCAGGACAACAGTTTAACGTTTGTGGGGAAAAAAAGATTCTGGTTTGACCAACCAGTGATCAGACAATAAATTTAGTTGTTAATATAGTAAATTGTCAAATACTTTCTGCTTGATTGGTGCAGCACAAGTAATTTACTGTATGAAGGAAATTCTCTTTTGTGATAATATTTTGAACATGCATTTCTGTTGTCCTGTCAACTTGGTGGGCTAATAGCTGATATGCAAATGAGTTTATTGTTACTAGATCAGGGAAGGATGACTGGATTATAAAACAAGTGAATAAGATGTAGCAGAGGGTTGAGTTTCCTGTTTCTGATGTATGGGTGAAGCCTGCACCCAGATCTGATTACATGAGAACAAACCTGTTTTGTGAAATACCTGACAGCATGTTACATGTTTTATGTTTGGGGAAGAAAAAAAGGGGGAAGAAATCCACATTCCAGTGATAAAACACTGATATGAAGTGTTTAGGAAGCTTTTAATGGTGAACATTAGTGTTGTTTGAACTGTGCAGCTGCTGATAAAAAAAGTTTGTGTTTAGCAGGTGGAACTATGTTGGTTGGCCCCAGACTTTCCACAATTGTGTGATATTCTGGAGCACTTGTGGGCAACCAGTAAATATGACGTGGGGAACATGAACAAAGGTAGTGACTCTTAAGTCTGATTTCAGACCATGTAAGCATCAGTTGTTAATTAAAGCCAGAAGCAGTGACTGCAGCACTGCATGGCAGGTTCTAACCCCTACAGCCTGTTATTTCACCTGAAGGCAAAACTTTTCCTGTGATTTTTCCGGTACATTTTGGGGTTTTTGCTTTAGTACCAGGCTGATTCTGCCAGTTAGGTTTAGGTTGTTTTTCTTTTTCTAAGAGAAAGACTGTTTTTTTTTTTTTACACTTAGACATGTCTGGAACCAGGCCTAATATGTTTTTTTTTTTTGTAACAGTGCACTTAGGAAAAAAACCTGCCAGGTATCGCCCCTCTGGGGGTGATATTTTGTGTGTTGATGATTTAAAAGCAGGCCTGCAAGTTGGGGGGCAAAAGCGCTATAAAATACTTTAATTGAGAGCAAATATAAGGTGAGCTTCTCTAGATTACAATTGGATTCTGAGAAAATTCACCTACCTAGGACGCTGACCATATTAGATGGTAAATCCTGTGTTTAAAAGGATTATAGCGATTCAATCCATTTCAAAGCAATGAGAATTGTTTTTGTTTTTGGAATGACGAAATATTGTTGTCAGTGGATATTTAAATTTGTGCGCGGTTTTCCACTGTCAGCAATGATCGTTATGAATGCATGTGACTAGATGAATGCATGTGATTGGTATAAATGCAAATGCAGAGGACTGTGGCTGGACTGATGATGTGGACTAAATGTGACTGACTTGAAATTGAGAAGACAGTAACTATTTTAGGATTAGTCACTTCTAATGCCTAATCCACCCAAACAGTGAAAAAGGGTGGATGTATGTGTTTTTGTTTGCTTGTTTTTTGTAGAAGCAGAAGGATGACAGAGACCAGAGGAGGAGAGACTGTAGGTTTACATGAGTGTGGGCGGGCCTTGCAGACTTAACCCTTACGCTGCTACTTTTTGTTTTACTGATTTTGTGTGAAAAAAACTGTTTTTACTGGCTGCTTGTTGGTTATGGTGACACACTGTATTGTTGGAAAATGTCAAATGTTAGAAGTTGGCAGAAAACATAGCGGCGTTGAAGAGTGTGCAGAGAAGGCCAGCCCACATCAGGTGCAGTTAAGCTATGTTGATGAACGGCTTTCACCCACCCACTGCTGACTTCATTAGGAAACAAAATTTTAATCAAAACACAGACGGGTCCGTTGAATGCATGAACTGGGCCCGCCATGTGCAGGAAGTCACAAAGCTCTGACCATAGATTTATTTGAGGTGGATGAATGCTAAAAGTAGTGAGGTTGCACCTCCACATGATGACAGGGTGGATGTATCTATGTGTGTTTCTCTGTTTTTAAAGGAGTGGAAAGATGACAGCAACATCCTAGGTTATGTGCTGATTTAACCTTTTAAATGCCACTTTCTGTGTCTGTGAATTTACCAGCGGAGTGCTATTATGACCTAGTATTGCCAAATGCAGAGGTCACTGTGAGGAAGTGTGTATACACCTGCGTGGCGCTAACATTTACATTCTCCTTTCTACAGCAGAGAGTTCATCATGTGATCTGATTCTGGTTAATTTTTTTTCTCACAGGATTACTGGGTTTATGTGTGAAGGCAACTGTGATTACAGGTTATATGTTTGTTATGCAATTACACTATGTTGTTGAGAAAATGTTGGAGAAAATGTGAATACAGTGTCAAACATACTGTGTTTGAAACCAGTATTACCTCTTTTACAGCAGAGTGTTAACTTTATGATCTTTTTGCAGCACCTCTGGAATCTGTTGATCCAGGAAAAACCTCCAGGATGCTTCATATGTTTTGCTAATGTTTGTTTCTCTCTAAGAGTGCTTGTGGAGGATTCAGCACAGACACAGACAGACATAAGTGAAACGAAACAGGTTGTGTAGTGATTACAGAACATCTGACTGTTGGGCTCATAGTGTGAAAGCACGTGAGTGACATTACTTAAGAAAAGTCACTGGTTACGGTAGTTTTGATTAAACACATGGGGTGATTCATGATTTGGGTAAATTATGGCAACAGTAGTGTTTTTAATTGTCTGGGGACATAAACTGCACATGGCACACTTGTGTCTGTGGTGTGGGATGCCTTATTGCTCCTATGACCCTACAGTTGTTTCTAAGTGTGACGTTTGTATTTACTCACCGATTTTGGTTTCTAGGTAATTGTGGTGTGGATGCAGGCTCCAGGCAGAGCCAAGAGTTAGACCCACTTAACATGACATTAATGCTGATTTTAGTCTTTAACACAGAGTTTACAGGGCTGAAGCGACATTACTCCGGAGGAGAAGCCCTGATGTTGTCTAAGAATTTGTGTAACTAACCTTTTACTTTTTGTTATTCTCCTAGTTCTGATGAGTTGACTCATGGGAGAGACCATGTGTCAAAAGGAGGGATTCTAGGTTTAACATGAAACAGTGTTTTTGTCCATGGCTTTTTTACTGTGATTTGTGGGATTAACAGTTCATGTACAGGTATTAAAACCTCTACAGGGGGGTTAAGTCCATGTTCAGATAAGGATTTGATGATCTATAAATAAACTTCACTGAACTGAAAGGAAAATGTGGTTTGAAGCCTCACTTCTGTCAGTCTGCCCCAGGGCAGCTGTGGCTACAACTGTAGCTGCCTCCACCAGTGTGTGAATGTGAGAGTGAATGAATAGTGGAATTGTAAAGCGCTTTGAGGGTCTCGAAAAGCGCTTTATGAATGCAATCCATTATTATTATGATTATTATGGTTGACATGTTTTCCAAATGGTTAGAAGTTTTTCCTCCTAGTAAAGCGATACAGGTGCAGGAGCCAGAGTATTATTGGAAGAAATCATCCCAAGGGTGGAATCTCCTGACTGAGTCTGGGTGCTGATCAGAAGTCTTCAGAGACCCAGCGAGAAGCAGGGACCATTCATAGCATAGCTGACAGCTCAGGCAGTGGTTGAGGTCAAAGGTCGTGCAGTTTGGGGCCCTACTAGTCATCATGAGAAGATTCCAGAACCACAGCAATAACCATAAAACTGCGTTGAAACGAGAGGGTGAGGGGTGAAAAGAGCGCCCTCCTCCAACAAGGCCAAACTCCAACTCAACGACTGCAGAGCAGACTCTGTGCCACCCAAGAGGGATCAGCGAATGAATGCAGATAACACCTGCTTAAAACAGCCAATCACTTTCCCTGGAAAGCTTAGTATGTTTTTAAGTTAAGGAGGTCGTTGGTGTGACGTTAATAATCATTTTTTAAATGATATGCATTTACATGATTCTCCGAACATCACAAACTCTGTTAGAGTCCTGAGCCTGAGTAAAAGTGATTGGAGTAATTATAGCATGAGAGTTTTACAGCAACTTGTGTGCATTTTGTAGGATAGGTAGATTGATTATCTAGCGTGTCACTTCCTGATCAGTTCATTAGGCCTTCATTGTCTGAGTAAACATAGTAACAACAGTTGTGAGTTCTTTTGACATGTGTACTCAACTTTGACACATTTTTGACACCGTGAAGGTAGGATATTGGGTTCATCACATTTCATTGAGGGATTTTGATCGGCCTCAAACATGCTGGAAGCACCTAAAGAAGGAGGTTGTTCTTCCAGAGTTAAATGTGGTTGTTTTGGTTTCCCCAATCACTGATGTGGGCACAGTGAAGATAATTGTAAATGCCCTTGAGAGGGTTTACACCTTTTAAACAGGCTGATGGCCCTACAATAGTAAAGAGTACAGCACACTGCATAGACAGAGAGGAAAGATCTATAATTCTGTTGTAAATTTAGCTCAGAAGTGTTTGATATATGTTGGCTGTGTGGAAATTCATGGCTACTTCTGGGTTTTACCCCAGACTTTGGGAAGCACTAACTTTGAAGTTAGTTTAGGTTTGTGGTATTCACTTAGGTACAGATATAGTCACTGTCCTTTATGGCAAACATCTGGACAGGGCAAAGCAAATGGCACAAAGGAGTGTGTGTGATGTTTGGTGAGGCATGTGTGCCTCAATCCCTAATAACACTGGGAATGAAGGTCTTTTACAGAAACCGTTAATAAATTTGGAAACATGGGATGATGAATTTAATGATAAAGTGGGAAATATATCACATCCTGAAAGACGTCCTTATCTAAACAACAGGTTCTTATGAAAGAGCAGCTTGATGTAACTAAGGTTAAAGTTTTCTTTTGCAGATGAACAACGAAGGCTGTTTCATTTTGTATATGATCTCATATTGTGTTTTCTTTTGTGGTATAACTGCCATCCTTTGAAGAAAGGGTGGAGGCTCAGATGGAGCGAAGATGACCATGAAGTGTGAATTTGTTTTTTTCTTCTGATTATAGGGAGGATGCACATTATGGAATTTCTTTGAGTACGCAATTGTGCTGATGTTATGTTCAGTAGTTAGAAAATAAATCCCCATGTTTTTATGTGATTCTTAATTGTGGTATCACAAAGGCTGGAATGTGGTGGCAGATTTCTTTTCTCATGTATTAATCACATATTTAATCACATTAGTTATAGTAATATCACTTTCTCACTTTACTATAGTAAGAGCTCTCCTGTCACTAGTTTACATGCATGTGGAAAGTTAACACAGTGAGGCCGTTGTAATGGGAGACGTTAAACAGATAGTGAGGCTCCTTCTGCTTATCAGGGATGTAAATCCTTAGGTGATGGCTAAGCAGAAAACAAGGTCATAATTCTCTCTGTGAGGGAGGAGGTATAGCCCCCCCCCCCCCTATGAGAGGGGCCAACATGTAAGAGTTTGAGGAATGTTCTTTCTCTGTGTGTCTGTATATAAGATGTAAGAGCGGTGGCCACAATTCAGAGATGGTCCTGGTGTTTCACTGCGATGCTCTCTCCACATTGCAATGTGTTTATTAAACCCACTTCAAATCAAGCTGACTGGGTGTGTTGCAGGTTATTGTTAACATTTCCATAACAAACACAAGAAGTCAAAAATACTGAGTCAAAAGGAACCAGAGCTGTGACAATTAAAAGATTCTGAGCTCAAGCACATTTTATTTCAAAACATTAAATAATTAAATTCTCTTCATTGCAGTAATTGGGATAAAAACATGGGTACAATATGACACCTAGTGATGACCTATGCTAATAATGAGAAAGCTCGTGCCAGCTTTCCATAGTGAGTGACAGCACAGGCATCTGTGTTTTTCATCGCATGAAAGATTAGTGACAGGCTAAAGTGTGAAACGTGTTTTTAATAGAAGACTTCAAACAGCAACAGAAACTCTGTTATTCTGGGTGTTTCTAACCTTGAAATCATGCTGTAAGTGTAACTCAAGCCATTGTGATTATCTGTTCTATTTCATCTCCAAACTTTGAATGAATGCATGTTTCAGGCAGGCAGAGGTGGAGCACTCGCAGGCTTTGAGTATTAATTGCTGTTTCCTAAAAACAATCAAGTGTTTGAGTGAAATCCCTTTTCTCATTAAATGTCCAGGACCTGAATTTATAGTACTGAGGATTTTTCAGACAGTTTTTCTCAAAAAGGTGTGTTATGGTGCGTTCACACCGAACGCGATAGTGCTGCACAACAGGCAGCACTATTAGTTCTAACAGTCTCAGAGTAGCATTTCTATTTTTGATTGAAACTGTCAGAGAAAACGGAGCCTCGAGCAGCCAGGATATTAGTTTATAGAAGCTGTTAAAATTATATGTCTAACGTTAACATGTTGGTGACACAATAATTTCATCCTAATGGTACTGACATATTCATAGGGTTAATTTTTGAGGCAAAATATCATGAGGTAGTCATGATTTTGCAAATATTCCACCTTGTAGTGCAGTTTGCACAAATTGTTTTAAAAATGCACTCAGCCTACAAACATTACTGATGAGTCAAGATCTGCACAAACTGACAGAAACACTGAAGCAGCTGCACATTTTATTCTTATTGTCATGTATGTCCTATTTATCAGGTGACAGAAGAACCAACACAAAGCTCAGAGAGTAATGGTGACACAAGATCACAGGTGAAACTGGATGATGACTTGGTGGTTCATGTAGGCAAGTATATTTCTCCCTTTTGTTAATCTTTTTTTTTGTCTTTAGCAAAGACAAAAAGGGGGCAAAAAGAAACGGGGCAGGGTTCGGTGGTGGAATCATCCATCCCCAAAACCAAATCTACGCCCTTGGATTACAGATTACATGCCCCAAAATGTATTTTGTAACGTAATCCGTTACGTTACTCAATGAGAGTAACATATTCTGAATACTTTGGATTACTTAATATATTATCATGCTGTTTACAACTACATGAATGTACTATTGCTGTGATTTATTACTGTTACTGTAGGCTACTCACCATACCAACACCAACTAGATTTTTAAATCCTAATATAAATGAGTAACAGTAGGTGGACATTAGGTAAGGCTGCAGTTTTTGCAGCGATCTCGTATAGAAACTATTCCGCGCGTATATAAAACAGGTCCGCGGCTCCAAACCGTAGTAAAGGGACCTCTGGCTAATACGTCGGGTTCGTGTCGGGCTCGTAGCTGAAAACTAGCTTTACGTTCTTGTCTGGGTCAACTTTGCTAGCAGAGACAGAGAGAGGCGTTGAAAGGCTGCTCCAACAGAACTTATTGTTTCAGAGGAAAACACGAACACGGTGAACAGTCGAGTCTTAATAGCTTACTTACAGCTGGGCTACACTGCCCATGAGGCTACATTCTTTAGGGCTATGCCTGGAACAGTCTGCCTGTTGCTTTTATATTAAATAATTTTTGAACAATAATTGAAAAAAAATTTCTCCACGTCATTATGTGGGCTGCAAGTAGGGTGACATGGGCCGCGAGATTGAGACACCGCCATTAGAGCCTCTTAATGCGTGTTTTTTTGGGGGGTTCTGTCGGCATGGAATTACCAAAAACAGAGAGGGCATAGCCGAACATATGAAACAGGAAAAGACGGCCGTGTAATCCCTTTATTTCAAAAAAGTAACTGTATTCTGAATACCACCATTTTAAATGGTAACTGTAACGGAATACAGTTACTCATATTTTCTATTTTAATACGTAACTTCGGTACATGTATTCTGTTACTCCCCAACACTGAAAATAAATAAAAGAACATTGAAGTTCTTGAGATGTTCAGTGCAATAACACACAAGCTAATCCAAAAGTTAACAGCTCACATCATGACTTATGACCTCAAAGTCTGCCTGGATCTAAATGAGGGAACCATGCAGACCTCATCAGTACAGGGCCTGCTGCAGCACACAAACTAATTTATATCTATACACACACACATATATATAGATATAAAAATATACATTTGTTTTATTCTTTTTTTTTTATTTTAATTACCTCTTCATCTGCTTTCAGCTGCACAAACTCAAGTCTCACATATCAGTGACAAACCACAGTTGTGCTGTTGGAGCATCCACAGCCTCTGTGTGAGTGCACTGCAACATCATGACATGAAGAACACTGGACACTTGAACCCGCTTTCAGTCTAACTTTAACTTTTTATCGCCAATAGACAAGTTGGCAAAATGTAACACTCAGAACATGGAGTCAGAAAATAATACTAAAATGTTTAATTATTACTACATTACCTTTGACTAAAACTCTTGTTTGCGAGCAGCTTATTGATCTTGATAAAGACGTGCTGCTTACTTGTGTAAAAACAGTGAAATATAAAAAGTGTTTACTAATTTGTACCAACGTGAGAGAGAAATGGATCTGAAACCACTGAAACCAGAGAGTTTGCAGACACACAGATAATGAAGACATGCTGCTCGGAAATGCTAGATACAGATAAAAATGGAGTGTGTGTGTTTGTGTGTGTGTGTGTGTGTGTGTGTGTGTGTGTGTGTGTGTGTGTGTATCTGTGTGTGTGTGTGTGTGTGTGTGTCTAACTGCCTCAGTAATTATGGACCTTATAGTCCTTACAAACACTGTTTCACTAACTTCAGTAAACATTTTACATACATATGTCCCACCGTGAACGCAGCGGTGCACGAGCCACTGCAGTGGAGCTCACGTACAGCTTTGTGGTTCAGACTGTTATCACACACAAACAATCAATGCAGGAGAAATCCCGCGTGCACGTGGTAGATGCCGTCATTTACACAGTGCTTCATGCAGGTGTGATAACGAGACTGTTTGACTGCTGCAGGAGAAGATTGTTGATTTATGTATCTGTGCATTTTCAGATTTTTGTGTTCCAGCTGTTGTATGTTTGTTTTTTCTTACAGGTGCAGCAGTTGGTGATTGTGCATTTCTATTTGGACTCTATTCTTTTATTACATCTTGCACTACGACCCCCATGCACCAATGCCGTGCACCGGGTGTGGTAGGCCTTTGTGTTGCTCAGTGAACGGAGTTGATTCAGCACAGTCCTCCAAGCTATGTGCAGTAAACGTACTATCGTCAAGTAAAAAGATTTTAAAAAATAACGCTAAAAAAATTCATAGTTTTTCATTAAAACATTTTAATTAATTAAAATAAAATATTAAAAAAAACACCAAAATTTAAACTCTACCACCACCAAAAACAAAAAATAAAAATAATAATAAATGATGATAACATGTATTTATTATGTTGCTCTTTGTTTGATTTCTCTTGTTTTTTTTCTCCATACAGGTGATCCAGGTGTTTTGTTTGTTTTTCTTTTTTTTCA
The DNA here is from genome assembly GCF_056152115.1 of Neolamprologus brichardi. Classification (NCBI taxonomy): domain Eukaryota; kingdom Metazoa; phylum Chordata; class Actinopteri; order Cichliformes; family Cichlidae; genus Neolamprologus; species Neolamprologus brichardi. The sequence continues at coordinate 9,174,543 of NC_142112.1, forward strand.
TTCCCCCCTTTCTCATCATCTCTTCTGCCCTCTGTTTTTCTTTCTCTCCCTCTCTTTCTTTCCTTCTTTCCTTCTCCCTGTCCTATCCCCCAGTCATGTCTGTCCCGTCTGTAACAACCGATAATAAAATAAAATAAATACACAATTATAATAAAGGTCAATCAAATGGACCAACATGGCATCTTTCTGCCTTCAGACAACAATTCTGATGGCTAAAGATCCAAATGGGACAGGCAAAAAAATAAATGAATAAATAAATGATGATAACCATGTGCAGCTTCTCTCGTCTTCCATTTTTCCATGATATCTTTCACTCTACATCAGACACGTGTTAAAGTGTGTTGGCTGCATATTAAGTTCAAAATGCTGATGAGCTCTGATCCAGTTGACTGATATACTCTGCTCTACATCCTGCACTGAAATATGAGGATTGTGTGTTTATTAAAATTTAAAATCATCATGGAGTCATTGACAGAAGAGCATCAACGTTCAGCCTGTTAAATTAGATTTAGATATTTTTATTTCAGAAATGATTCCTAACAAAAATGGAGAATATAAAAACACAATCAAAGCAGTAACGTCCATATTATGAAGTGTTTGCTGTATCAGACAATCATGTTTATTCACAACAATGAAAACAATATAGTGCAGATGAACATGGTGCTGTAATGAATCTGCTCTTAAACACAATAACAAAATACATTTTCCAAGAGAGATGATAATGATTCACATCAGAGTGAAGAACGAATACATTTACAACTGGTTTCTAACATTTATTATAGATCGAACTGATCACTGATAGAAACAGAAGAATATTCAAAATGATACTCTGAGAGATACATGAATGAGATATGGATAAACATCAAATCACATAAAACAAAAAAGCACATAATCATTATAACTGAAATAAAATATGAGCAGAAATAAACAAGAATTAAGTCGAAAGATAGAAAAGGCAAAATGTTTAAAATATATAATCATATAAGAGACTGAACCGTCCAGTCAGGTCACAGATTCATATCTACAATAATATTTTTGTTTGTTTTTGTTTTGATTTCTTCACTTCTATGTATTACTATTATTATTATTATTATTATTATTATTATTATAAGCATATTAAGTGTGTGTCTGAGCTGAAAGCCGCTCTCCTCTCCTGGTTTTCTGTATCACACAGACCACAACAACACAAAGCATCACCTGCAGACTGCTGAGCAGTATCCACCTGACTCTGTAGAAGGTCGAGTAAACCCCAAAGGGCTCTCTGTAGATCAGAACAAATTTTTCTGCTGACACACACTCACCACCTGACTCTAAATTTAAAACTGCACACACATACTCTCCTGCATCTTCCAGTGAGACATTAGAGATTATCAGGCTGTCATCGGAACAATTGATTCTATTGTCACTGCAGAACTCATCATCGTACAAAATGTTTCCTTCTGTTTGAATCAACTTAATAAAGCCCGAAGGACTATTTTTCCAATCATCAGAGCATCTCATAGTGACTTCATCTCCCTCTGAGAAAACCTTTACTGCAGGTGGACCAAGTTTAGGGCACACCACAAGCCAGTACTCATCTTTTACTTTTTCACCTACACAGTAGTAGGTACCTGAATCCTTTAACATTAGTGATGGAAGTACCAGCGAGAAGTTTCGACCAATTTCTTGAGCAGTTTTGTAGGAAATTGCTTTCTTCATCCACCAAACTGGGGGCTGGTCATGAATGGGGTCCATGAAGGGACACTCCAGCACAGCTGTGTCTCCCTCTGAAGCATAACGTCGCTTTATTTCTTTGGTCAAACTTACAGAGTAAGTGCTCACACACTGCTGTTGGTTCATCACCAGGCAGATGTAAAAGGTTTGTTGTTCATTGAAGACATGAAGAAGTGATGTGTTTTTCACCTCCAGGAAACTTTCTTGGACTTTATTCACCTTAAAAATTATTCTGTCTTCGAAAATACTCAGCATTCCTGGTCGCCACTTACTGTCATGTCTGATCCAACGCACCGTCAGATTCTCACCTGCTCCTTTACATTGTACGTCTACAGTGGCATCAGGACTTGTGATAGATTCTTCCCTCCTTACTGTCTTACACACAGTCAGGCTGATGTTTCTCTCATATGTCACGTTGCCCTGAGTCCAGCACACTTCTTGGTACAGTCTAGAGTCTGAGTGGGTCAGGTTGTTGAGAGTAAAAGAAGAAGAACCATGAAATGTCTCAGGAAATGAGAGTCGTCCTGTCAGGTCTTCATGTACTGTGAAGTTTCCTTTCCAGGGGTCAGAGATGTTCCACAGGACCAGAGTATCTTCACCAACACGTCTGGAGGTGATGCAGGAGCTGTTTTGATCTGGGAGCTTGAACTGTAAAGACTCTCCTTCTTTTCTTATGGCGATAAATTCTTCTGCATGAATGTTGCTGATGAGAGTGAACAGCAGGGAGAAGCAGAGCTGTGCGACTGCAGCCATCCTGCTCAGAGGTCTCGTGGTGAGTGTCGTACAAGCACTGACACTGCTCGCTTCAAGAGCTTCCTGTTTGTGGTTGGAGGAGGAACGCCACTTCTTTATCACATCATCAAGGAACACTTTGATGCATTTGGCTCGATATCACGCCGTATATCTGCTTTCACTCTTCACAGGCCAAAGTGTGGACACGTTTTTTTATACTTCGTTGCATGGGTCCAGGGGTATCAAACATGTGGTCTGGAGCAGAGAACCGGCCAGTCACAGTGTCCAATCTGAACCATTACAAGTGAGATCATGTCAGCTTTACCACACAGCCATGAATATTATGAAAATGTAAAAGTCCTTTCTAAACTATTTTTTCACAAAAACAACTAAAAAATGTTGTTTCTTATGTGATCCTTCATAAAACATCACATATTTTCCAACATAATTCAGGGTTTGGTTTGGTCTAAGTAAGCAGAGAAGTCCAGGCATCCAGTTTCCATGCAGATGTTTACATGAAGCTCATCATCTGATGATGAAACTTACTTTGTACCCAAGCAGCCCAACCAGAAATTGAAAGTGTACATGCATCAAGGGACGGAGCGCATCCCGTCAATAGGTCCAAAGTGCAATCGAGGCTAATCCCATGATCTTCTTTTTTTCTTGTAGACCGAAGTTGAAAATCTGACAGTATTTATTTTTGTGATTTTTTTTCCACTCTCAGCTGTCCTTCTCCTGTATTTGGGCCTGTTTGTTAATTTATTTCAATCATGTAAACAATATACACATACATTTAGCAAAGAAAATCTGAGAAAAACTACTATACAAAATAAAGTTAATACATTTCAGTATTGCTTCTGTTCTGATTCAGTTACATGTCGAAAGGGAGAGGGAAGAAGTACACACTTATTTAATCCCACCCCTTTGCCATAAGTTATCAGTCAATATTTAGTCAGCTTCCTTACTGATATAATCTGTAATAAAAATAGTGAACAGATTTCTGATATAATATATACTATAATATCACATCATGAAGTTTTCTAAATAGTGACATTCACTTAATTTCAACATTTTCCCTTTTCTTTAAAGCTCAAGAAGATCATATCTTTATAACTCTTTTTGAACTGTTTTATGTTTGGATATTGCTTCAATTTCATATTCAAACTGTTCCACAGCTTCACTCCATGCACAGAAACACAAAAGCTTTTTCCTGTTGTATGTACCTTCCCTGTTTTGAAGTTACAAAAACCCCTTAAATTATAACTTACTCTGAATATATTCTGGCAGTTCTTTATTTTTTGCTTTGAATATAATTTGTGCTGTTTGGAATTTTACTAGATCAGCAAATTTCAATATTTCAGACTGCAAAAATAGTGAGTTTGCATGTTCCCTGTAACCTGCATTGTGGATGATTCGAACTGCTTTTTTTTGTTGAAGAGTAAAAAGTGAAAGTAATGTGGTTTAATAGTTGTTGCCCCAGACCTCTGCACAAAAGCTTAAGCATGGTGAAACCAGTGAACAGTAGAAAATATGAAGTGATGTCCCGTGTGATACCTGCTTTGCCTTGTTTAGTATTGCAATGCTTCGTGATACTTTGGAATGAATATATCTTACGTGAGCACTCCAGTTTTTCATCTATTATTACCCCCAGAAATTTATTTTCCCTGACTCTTTCAATATCAACACCATTTAGTTTAATCTTAGCATTGTATTTAAAGTACTATTTCCAAATAACATCATTTTAGTTTTATTCAAATTTAATGATAATTTGTTTTTATCAAGCCAGAACTTCACTTTACTTATTTCATTAGTCATATCATCCAATAAATTCTGCAGATCATCACCAGAGCAGAAGCTGTTTGTATCGTCAGCAAAGAGAACCATTTTTAATACTTTGGACACTTTACAGATGTTGTTAATGTTTAAGTTGAAGAATTTTGGGCCCAAAACTGAGCCTTGGGGTACACCACAAGCAATGTCCATACATAAGGAGCAACCACCATTTAATTTCACAAACTGCTTACTTAAATAATTCAGGACCCAATTTAAAACTACCCCTCTGACACCATAACGTTCCAGTTTTCTTATTAATATATTATGATCTATAGTGTCAAATGCCTTTGTCAAGTCTTTGAATAACCCAGCCACATATTGCTTTTTGTCTATGGAATTTGTGATGTATTCTATTGAATTCTGCTTGATCCGTACTCTCAGTGAGTAGTTTATGTTTATCTATAAATTTGTCCAGTTGGTTGTTAAACAGTTTTTCAAGAATTTCTGAGAATTGAGGTAATAAAGAGACCGGCCTGCAGTTTATGAAATGGTGTTTGTTGCCAGATTTGTATAGAGGTATAACTTTTGCCATTTTCATTCTGTCTGGAAATCGACTAGTTTGAAATGATAAACTACAGATGTACGTAAACGGTTTTATAATAGCCTTACTATATCTTTTAACCACTATCATATCAATATCAATTGGGTTCCGGCTTGAGTGAACGCTGGTGCGCCTGGCTGAGCTACTCACCGGTACATTTTCGATTATTTAGATTATTTGGATTCAGATTTGAATGAACAGGGACATTCACACTCAGGACCAGATTGATCTCTGCCAGGGATTGATTTGCAACGCTTGTCCTCAACATCTGCTATTTCAGCTGAATGTGCTCTGACGTCTTCTTCTCAGTGAGCTGCACTAGCTTAACTGTTTGAGCTATTTTAGCCTACCTGTTCGTCGCTCCGGCTGGCTCGGCTCCTTTTCCTCCACATAATCGAAGATGTGGCCCAAGATGTTTCTGAGCTGGTCGGCACTATTATGGATTCTCCTCTCACACGCTCCTGCACACCAAATCTGGAACTACTGTCCATCATGTGTCGTCCTTTTTATCTACCTCGAGAGTTTACATTGGTCATTATAAGTGCCGTTTATATTCCACCACAAGCGGACACGGTCACCGCCTTATGCGAGCTGCATGAGGCACTCACACAGCACCAGACACAACACCGGGACGCTGCGCTTATTGTAACGGGGGACTTTAATAGTGCCAACCTCAAACGCGCAGCGCCGAACTTTTATCAACATATCACCTGCCCCACCAGAGGTGAAAGGACACTGGACCACTGCTACACTACGGTCAAGGACGGCTACAAGGCACAATCCCGCCCTCCATTTGGCAAATCCGATCACGCCGCCATCTTCCTCATGCCAAAATACAAACAAAGGCTGAAACAAGAAGTTCCAGTTCAGAGGAAGGTCGTGCGCTGGACGGATCAATCGGTGGCCGCGTTACAGGACGCACTCGACGACGCAGACTGGGACATGTTCAGAAACAGCTCCGACGATGATGTCAACATGTTTACGGAAGCAGTTGTGGGATTCATCGGGAAACTAGCGGATAATACCGTGGAGTCAAAGACTATCACAACGTTTCCCAACCAGAAGCCGTGGGTGGATAAAACCATCCGCGACGCTCTGAGATCCCGCACCGCTGCCTACAACATGGGACTCACGACGGGGGACATGGACCCGTACAAAGCCGCGTCATATAACGTGCGGAAGGCGGTGAAAGAGGCGGTGAAAGAGGCGAAGCAGCGCTACGGGAGGAAACTAGAGTCACAACTCCAACAGAGTGACTCTAGGAGCCTGTGGCGGGGACTAAGGACAATAACGGATTATAAAGCACCAACAACCGGTATGACGAACACGGCCGTGACTCTGGCAGATGAGCTGAACACTTTCTATGCTCGCTTCGAGGCTGCAGCTAAGGACTCCAACGATGCTAGTGCTAGCGGCGCTAACGGCTGCAGACAGGAAGATACTGCCAGCACCGGAAACGTGCTCGTCATCTCCGAGCATGAAGTAAGGAGAGCCTTCAAGAGAGTGAACACCAGGAAAGCAGCAGGACCAGACGGCATCCCAGGTCGTATCCTCAGAGACTGCGCATACCAGCTAGCTCCTGTGTTCACTGAGATATTCAACATCTCTTTATCTCAGTCGGTGATCCCCACATGCTTCAAAGAGTCCATCATTGTTCCTGTCCCAAAGAAACCCCACCCTGCTTCTCTCAATGACTATCGCCCTGTAGCCCTCACCTGAGTAGTGATGAAGTGCTTTGAACGCCTGGTCAGAGACTTCATCATTTCTTCACTACCAGACACACTGGACCCACTACAGTTCGCTTACCGTCCAAATCGTTCCACAGACGATGCCATCTCTCATCTCCTCCACACATCACTTACTCACTTGGACACTAGAAGGGGGAATTATGTTAAAATGCTCTTCATAGACTACAGCTCTGCATTTAATACCATAATTCCCTCCACACTCACCACCAAGCTGGAGCATCTGGGACTCAGCTCATCTATGTGTCAGTGGATTTCCAACTTCCTAACTGGCAGACCACAGGCAGTAAGGATGGGCGGACAAGTCTCAGCCTCCACCACTCTCAGCACTGGAGCCCCCCAGGGGTGTGTTCTGAGCCCCCTGCTGTACTCCTTGTACACATATGACTGTGTGGCCACTACCAGCTCCACCACCATCATCAAGTTTGCTGACGACACCGTCGTGGTGGGCCTGATCTCTGACAACAACGCGGCGGCCTACCTGAAGGAGATTAGGAATCTGGAGAACTGGTGCCAGAGGAACAACCTCCTTCTAAACGTCAGTAAGACAAAGGAGTTGATAGTGGACTTCAGCACTAAGCAGGAGAGGAACTACCAGACCCCCGTCATCAACGAGTGCCCAGTGGAGAGAGTGGACAGCTTCAAATACCTCGGAGTTCACATCACGCAGGACCTGTCATGGTCCTGTCACATCAACACCGTGGTGAAAAAGGCCCGTCAGCGTCTCTACCACCTCAGACGCTTGAGAGACTTCGGACTGCCCTCCAAGGTGCTCAGGAACTTTTACTCCTGCACCATAGAGAGCATCCTGACGGGAAACATCTTAACCTGGTTCGGGAACAGCACCATGCAGGACAGACGAGCTCTACAGAGGGTTGTGCGTTCAGCTGAGCGCACCATCCGCTCAGAGCTCCCTGACCTGCACTCAATCTACAGCAGGCGGTGCTGGACCAAGGCCAGGAAGATCGTGAAGGACCTCAGCCATCCCAACAACGGACTGTTCTCTCTGTTGAGGTCAGGAAAGCGATTCCGCTCCCTGAAGACCAACACAGAGAGACTGAGGAGGAGCTTCTTCCCGCAGGCGATACGGTCTCTCAATCACACCACCACACAGTACTGACCCACACATATAGTTCTTACACACACACTGGACATTGTTTTGCACTTCATCACTAAAACCACTTTAAGCATATTTGCACTGCACAAGACACTATATAATGTGGATTGCACAACACTGGACATTATATTCCTCATTTCCAGTTAATATTTGTACAGCTGCTGTTATTGTGTGTATATATATATTTATATTTATATTTCTTCATACATTCTTATATATTTCTATACTGTGTATTTTGTTGTACAGTTATTTTATTTTCAACTTTAATTTATATATTTTATCTTATTCTTTCCCAGTTAAATTTACCCTTCATTCTAATTTGTGTTGTACAGTTATCTCATTCTTAACTTAATTTTTATATTTTATTTTATTTTATTCCTTCCTGGTTAAATTTACCCTTTTTTATTTTCATATTTATTTCCTATCTTATTCATAGCCTTCTCTTTTTTTCTTTAGGTCACGAGCAGTTGTCCAAGCATTTCACTGCATATCGTACTGTGTATGACTGTGTATATGACAAATAAAAATTTGAATTGAATTTGAATTTGACGCTCGCCTACCATCCTATGGCTGGTCTGCTCCGCTATACAGCCGCTGAGCTCCTGCACCTTCGCGAGCAGCTGTCGCTCCCGTCGCCGGCGGAGCTCCACTACCACCCAGACATCACTTTCCAGCCTCGCCGGAGATACATCCATCGCGGGTCCCGCATGATTTTCCATAACTCCAATGGAACTAAATCGTTCTGGTCTGCTACTCGCCGCCCTCGCAGGAACCCTGATCGGACTGTCAACCACCAATCTCTAGCCCACCTGCCCAGGGCGCCGACCGCGATTAGCAAAAAAGAAAATACTCTACTCAGTTTCGGTCTTCTAAACATTCGCTCACTGACAAATAAGGGGCCTCTCATCCAAGACCTCCTATCTGACTGTAAGTTTGACTTTTTCTGCTAAACTGAAACCTGGCAACAACCTGATGACTTTTCTCAGCTAAATGAATCTACTCCTCCGGGGTTTGTTTACCTTTCTAAACCTCGCTGCATAGGTCGTGGGGGTGGTCTCGCGATCTTCTTTCGCTAGCATTTGAATGTCCAGCCAGTTAATCTTGATACCTTTAGTTCCCGTGAGTGCCTTGCATGTGAGCTGACTGGACCCATTCCCACCATCATAGCTACTGTATACCGCCCCCCTAAACCTAACCCTGTCTTCCTCATTGACTTTGCTAATCTACTAACCCATCTTTCATATCTCTCCCCAAATGTGATCTTGGTGGGAAATTTCAACATTCATATGGATAATAATGACCGTCTGCTCACCAGAGACTTTTCCTCTTGTCTCGAAGGCTCTGAATTTAAACAATTTATCGACTTTGCCATTCACTCTAAAGGACACACCCTGGACTTGGTCTGCTGTTCTGGTCTTACTCCCTCGAATCTTTCTGCTGCTGAAATCCCCATAACTGACCACTTCCTCCTTTCATTTAACCTCACTCTCTGCTGCTCTTCTACCAAGCCAACCCGTCTCATCACGTTCCGCAACATCAACAACATTGATATAGACATTCTCACTACCAGTTTGGACAATGTTCAGATTCCGGACTCCTATTCTACTCCTGATGATTTCTTGTTGTATTATAATAATTGTCTACGCATTGTCCTTGATTCTCTGGCTCCTGTAAAAACCCACTCTGTTTCCTTTGCTCGCTCTGCTGCCTAGTTTACCTCTGACCTCCAAGCTCTGAAGGCCAAAGCTCGGCAGCTAGAGCATAAATATTAGAAATCTGGTTTAACTGTTGATTCAGAAATCTATAAATACCATGTACTTCAGTATAAAGACTCCATCAGCAAGGCCAAACAAAGTTTCTACTCTGGTATTATCAGGTCTTATTAGGGTAATGCAAGGACTCTGTTTTCAGTTCTCAACAAACTAATTCAACCCCCCAACGCTTTACCACCACACTTCTATTCCTCTGAAACCTGCAACTCCTTGATGCTGTTCTGGACTACGAAAATAAATAACATCCACCAGCAACTCAGATCAAATGTTGTGTCTACCTCCTCTCCAGAACCTTTTCTCCTTTTTGAGCCGTTTTCCACTGTTTATCTTCCTGATTTATCCGATATTTCCGAGTTCATATGTAAATCAAAGCCTGCCTAATGTCATCTTGACCCCATGCCCACAGGGCTTGTGAAATCCTGCCTCTCTTCTCTACTCCCACTCATCTCTGCTATCATTCACTCTTCTCTCACCACCGGTATCGTTCCCTCCTTATTCAAGACTGATTCAAAAAACCTTCTTTAAATCCTAACAACTTTAACAACCTCCGTCCGATTTCCAATTTACCCTTCATTTCTAAAATACTTGAAAAAGTGGTTGCAGCTCAACTTCATGTTCACCTGGTTAATAATAATATTTACGAGAGATTTCGATCTGGTTTTCGCTCATGTCACAGTACAGAAACTGCTTTACTTAAAGTCAGTAACGATCTTCTAATCAGAGCTGACTCTGGCCTTCTCACCATTCTCGTCCTTTTAGATCTGAGTTCAGCCTTCGACACCATCTCTCACTCTGTACTTCTAAGCAGACTTTCCTCTCTCAGCATCTCCGACACACCGCTTGCCTGGTTTCAATCATATCTCCTCGACCGCTCCCAGTTTATTCAACTAAGATCATTCCGCTCTCATCTATTGCCCGTCACCTCTGGTGTACCTCAAGGCTCAGTTTTAGGCCCTCTTCATAACATACATCCTCCCTCTAGGTACCATTTTCCGCTAATTTGATCTTCAGTTTCACTGTTTTGCTGATGACACCCAGTTATATCTCTCTTGCAGACCTGATTCCTCCCTCCCACCTTCCTCCCTTTCAGAATGTCTATCCGAGTTAAAATCCTGGTTTATCTCTAATTTTCTAAAGCTCAACGAGAATAAAACTGAAATCCTTCTTATTGGCACCAAATCCAACCTTTTGAAGGTGAACCATTTCTCACTCACCATCGATAACTCCACAGTTTTCCCTTCTCCTCACGTTAAGAGCCTTTGTGTCATCCTACACAGTTCACTTTCCTATAAATCTCACATCAGTAATCTCACCCGTTCTGCCTACTTCCATCTACGTAACATTAACAGATTGCTTCCTTCTCTTTCCACCCAGCCTATGTCCATTCTTGTCCACAGTCTTGTTACCTCCTGTATTGACTACTGCAATTCTCTTTTGCATGGTCTCCCCCAAAAATTCCCCCATAAGCTTCAACTGGTTCAGAACTCTGCTGCTCGCATTATCATCAGAACTCCTCCTACCAGCACATCACCCCTGTTCTTCAGGAACTTCACTGGCTCTCTGTGAAATTCCGGATAATATTCAAACTTCTTCTGCTCACCTTCAAGGCCATACATAACCTCGCTCCTCCTTACCTTTCTTACCTGTTAAGCAATCCAGCTTGCTGTACCTTCTTTCCGCCTCACCACCATGGGAAGCAGAGCTTTCAGCTGCTCTGCTCCCAGACTGTGGAGCTCTCTACCCCCAAATATAAGAAACATTGGTTCTCTCCCCCAGTTTAAATCCCAACTCAAAACCCATCTGTTCAAATCTGCATATTCACTGTGAATCCACTGTTAGTTAATTTTATCCTGTGCTTTTTGTTTTATTGTTCTTATTTTGACATTGTTTTATTATGTTTTGATCCTATTGTAAAGTGTCCTTGGGTGACTTGAAAGGCGCTCATAAATAAAATTTATTATTATTATTATTATTAATATCAGTACAATCCAAAGATTGCCACAACCTCCATATTATATTCTTCACGGTCATTACAAATTAAATACTTGGGATAGTTCTCTTGTCCAGCCCCACATTTTATAACACTGTTCAGTATTTCCCATAAACTTTTAATATTATTTCTATTTATATCTAATTGCTTCTTATAGTATTCTTTTTTACTATATTTAAGTATATTAATTAACTTATTTTTATATCTTTTGTATCTGATTTCAGCATCTTCAGTTCTCTTTCTTAAGAAATCTCTGTATAGAGCATTTTTCTTTATAGATGCATTTTGCAGACCTTTTCTTATCCATGGACAGCCCATATATTTATGTTTCCTACTATATTGCTTTATTGGACAGTTGGTATTATACAATAATGTAAACATTCTAAGGAATTCATTATACGCACTATGAACGTCTTGTTTCTGATATATTTCACCCTAGTTCGGTTTCATTAAAAAAATTTTCAATGCATTCACTCTTTCTTCTGTTCTTGCTTGTCTGTACTCTTTTTTACTGTCCACTTTATTGATCTTGTAATTCCTATCATAGATGGTAAAAATTGGAAGATGGTCACTTATGTCTTTAATCAGGAGTCCACTTACAGTCTTATTTTTAATGTCATTTGTAAAAATGTTGTCTATGAGAGTTGCACAATGTGATGTGATCCTGGTAGTCTAGTAATTTTTCTGCATTTTGGATGTGAAGGAGCTTTACCTCCACAAGTTCAAGGATACTTTTCTGCTGCAACCTGATAGTGGAAATTTCCTCCATTAAGAAGTAAAGAGACCTTTTAATGTCCCCGACTTCCTCAGCTGACGGAGTCCTCTTCAGCCCCATTGTATCTGGTTCCACTGGTAGCAGGTTCAGTCAGCTGTTTCCTCGGTCAGCTGTTAGCTTTCTCAGCTGTTAGCCTGGTAGCTTGTTGGCTAGCCTGCAATTACCTCTTTAACTTTGATAATCCAGTCCAATATCCTGTATCAGAGTCATACAGTTATAACAGTCATGAGTGTGGAAAGGAGTGTGTTTCACAAAGTCACAAAGTCACAAAGGAGTGTGTGTGATGTTTGGTGAGGCATGTGTGCCTCAATCCCTAATAACACTGGGGATGGGGGTCTTTTACAGAAACCGTTAATAAATTTGGAAACATGGGATAATGAATTTAATGATAAAGTGGAAAATATATCACATCCTGAAAGACGTCCTTATCTAAACAACAGGTTCTTATTAAAGAGCAGCTTGATGTAACTAAAGTTAAAGTTTTCTTTTGCAGATGAACAACGAAGGCTGTTTCATTTTGTATATGATCTCATATTGTGTTTTCTTTTATGGTATAACTGCCATCCTTTGAAGAAAGAGTGGAGGCTCAGATGGAGCGAAGATGACCATAAAGTGTGAATTTGTTTTTTTCCTTCTGATTATAGGGAAGATGCACATTATGGAATTTATTTGAGTACACAATTGTGCTGATGTTATGTTCAGTAGTTAGAAAAGAAATCTCCATGTTTTTATGTGATTCTTAATTGTGGTATCACAAAGGGTGGAATGTGGTGGCAGATTTCTTTTCTCGTGTATTAATCACATATTTAATCATATCACATTAGTTATAGTAATATCACTTTCTCACTTTACTATAGTAAGAGCATGGCTAAGCAGAAAACAAGGTCATAATTCTCTCTGTGAGGGAGGAGGTATAGCCCCCCCCCCCCCCCCCCCCCCATGAGAGGGGCCAACATGTAAGAGTTTGAGGAATGTTCTTTGTCTGTGTGTCTGTATATAAGATGTGAGGGCAGTGGCCACAATTCAGAGATGGTCCTGGTGTTTCACTGGGATGCTCTCTCCACATTGTGTTTATTAAACCCACTTCAAATCAAGCTCACTGGGTGTGTTGCAGGTTATTGTTAACATTTCCATAACAAACACAAGAAGTCAAAAATACTGAGTCAAAAGGAACCAGAGCTGTGACAATTAAAAGATTCTGAGCTCAAGCACATTTTATTTCAAAACATTAAATAATTAAATTCTCTTCATTGCAGTAATTGGGATAAAAACATGGGTACAATATGACACCTAGTGATGACCTATGCTAATAATGAGAAAGCTCGTGCCAGCTTTCCATAGTGAGTGACAGCACAGGCATCTGTGTTTTTCATCGCATGAGAGATTAGTGACAGGCTAAAGTGTGAAACGTGTTTTTAATAGAAGACTTCAAACAGCAACAGAAACTCTGTTATTCTGGGTGTTTCTAACCTTGAAATCATGCTGTAAGTGTAACTCAAGCCATTGTGATTATCTGTTCTATTTCATCTGTCTCCAAACTTTGAATGAATGCATGTTTCAGGCAGGCAGAGGTGGAGCACTCGCAGGCTTTGAGTATTAATTGCTGTTTCCTAAAAACAATCAAGTGTTTGAGTGAAATCCCTTTTCTCATTAAATGTCCAGGACCTGAATTTATAGTACTGAGGATTTTTCAGACAGTTTTTCTCAAAAAGGTGTGTTACGGTGCGTTCACACCGAACGCGATAGTGCTGCACAACAGGCAGCACTATTAGTTCTAACAGTCTCAGAGCAGCATTTCTAATTTTGATTGAAACTGTCAGAGAAAACGGAGCCTCGAGCAAGCCAGGATATTAGTTTATAGAAGCTGTTAAAATTATATGTCTAACGTTAACATGTTGGTGACACAATAATTTCATCCTAATGGTACTGACATATTCATAGGGTTAATTTTTGAGGCAAAATATCATGAGGTAGTCATGATTTTGCAAATATTCCACCTTGTAGTGCAGTTTGCACAAATTGTTTTAAAAATGCACTCAGCCTACAAACATTACTGACGAGTCAAGATCTGCACAAACTGACAGAAACACTGAAGCAGCTACACATTTTATTCTGATTGTCATGTATGTCCTATTTATCAGGTGACAGACGGGAAACTCAAAAACACTGAAAGGCAAATAATGCAAAACTTTACTGGGACATATATAAACTAAACATATGAAGAGGCACATGTTGGAAACGCACAGCCAATAGGGAGAATGCAACACTATACTTAGGGAGACAGCGGCAAACACAAAGTACAATGACGAGGGAACAGAAGACACATAAGGAACGCAAGACTGACACATGAGTTTGACAGAGAAGTGGAGCAAAGGTAGATTAGAGGGAGCGAGGGAACGAGAGGAGACATGAGAAACATAACAGGCAGGGGGGAAGAGAGTGAAACATGAGGAGGGAAGCAAGACACAATAACTCACAACATATATAAACACAGACACACACAGAGAGACACAGAGGCCAAAGACACAAGAGGGAATCTGATCATCAAGACGCTAAACAGGGAATATAAGAAACTCAAAACAGAATAACTAAGACTACAAATGAACCAGAGTATGAACTATGATACAAAGTAACACTAAAATATGTGGTGGCAGATTTCTTTTCTCATGTATTAATCACATATTTAATCATATCACATTAGTTATAGTAATATCACTTTCTCACTTTACTATAGTAAGAGCACTCCCATCACCAGTTTACATGCATGTGGAAAGTTAACACAGTGAGGCCGTTGTAATGGGAGACGTTAAACAGATAGTGAGGCTCCTTCTGCTTATCAGGGATGTAAATTCTTAGGTGATGGCTAAGCAGAAAACAAGGTCACCTCCAGGTGGTCCGGGCAAATTCCAGGTTTTGATTGGATGATTTTTTTTCTCTTTCAGAAATATGGGAAAGAATACGTACAATATGAAGTGTGTAGAAACTGAGGAATGCAGTTTCACTTGGTGTTCGCGCGCTCTGTGGTATAGTATCACTTCCTGTTCCAGCTCAAACACAGTGGTGTTTCTGAGTAGCTTATTTGCTTAGCAGTTTAATTAACAACTTTTAAATACATTCTTTTTTCATAGTATAATCTTCACGTGCTTCATCCGATGCACACTTTCTGTGTACTCACTACCTAATTTATAGCCAAAGTATTCATTCACTGTCTCTGTACTGTTTCGCTAGCTTAGCTCGTAGCCGACTCGTTAGCACCATGGCTACTTCACCTGTCCCTTCTGCACTTTCTTGCTCATTGTGTCAGATGTTTAGTTACTCTCGGCCTCCTTTAGCAGTAATGATATCTGTAAAAAATGTAGCATATTTGCAGCTCTTGAGGCCAGGATTACTGAACTGGAGACTCGGCGTCGCACCCTTCACTCACCCTTAGCTAGCCAGGCCCCTGTAGCTGGTGCAGCCGAAGATAGCGTAGGCCCTGCTAGCTGTTCCCCGGCAGATCCCAAGCAGCTGCGGAAAGAGGGCAGTCTTACACGCCTCTCTGCAGCTTCCCTCCTCCTGCTACCCCCCCAAAAACCCATCTCCATAGAGACTGTGTCTGCTTCCAAAAAGACAAAAAACAAACTAAAAACCAGCAACAAACAACTTAAACATAAACAATCACAAAGAAAGAACAATACAGTATCCACATCTGAACCAAAGAGTAAAACAGTGAAATGTGGATTATTAAATATTAGGTCTCTCTCCTCCAAGTGTCTGTTAGTACATGACTTAATAATTGATCAACAAATTGATTTACTCTGCCTTACAGAAACCTGGTTGCAGCAGGATGATTATGTTAGTTTAAATGAATCAACACCCCCGAGTCATTCTAACTACCAGAAATCTCGAAGCACAGGTCGAGGGGGCGGTGTGGCAACAATTTTTCACACCAGTCTATTAATTAATGAAAGACCAAGACAGACTTTTAATTCATTTGAAAGCCTGATGCTTAGCATTGTCCACCCCAGCTGTGAAACTCAGAAACCAGTCTTACTTGTTATCATCTATCGTCCACCTGGGCCTTACACAGAGTTTCTGTCTGATTTCTCAGACTTTATATCTAATTTAGTTCTGAGCTCAGATAAAATAATTATTGTGGGTGATTTTAACATCCATGTTGATGCTAAAAATGACAGCCTCAACATGGCATTTAATCTGTTGTTAGACTCAATTGGTTTCTCTCAAAATGTAAAAGAACCCACCCACCACTTTAATCACACTCTAGATCTTGTTTTAACATATGGCATAGAAACTGAACATTTAACAGTGTTTCCTGAAAACCCTCTCCTGTCTGATCATTTCTTGATAACATTTACATTTACAATAATTGATTACGCAGCAGTGGAGAGTGGCAGAGCCTTCAGTTTTCAGGCCCCTCTTCTGTGGAACCAGCTTCCAGTTTGGATTCGGGAGACAGACACTATCTCTACTTTTAAGATTAGGCTTCAAACTTTCCTTTTTGCTAATGCATATAGTTAGGGCTGGACCAGGTGACCCTGAATCCTCCCTTAGTTATGCTGCAATAGGCTGTCGGGGATTCCCATGATGCATTGAACGTTGCCCTCTCTCACTTGTAGACTCTACCTTACAATATTAGCTCCTTGACGTCACTGTTGTTGTGATTTTGCTATAAAAATAAAACTGAATTGAATTGAACTGAATTATAATATATTACCAAGATATTGCTATAATATTATCATCACTTGGTGTCACAGTCACATGTATTTCCACATTATTACACTCAGTATCTGGTTAGAACTCAGTTATATGAATTCCAGTGTAATGTGTTACAGAGTATAGCATGTTGGAAAAGGATGGAGAGAATCCCCCACTAAGCTTTTGGGTTGGCATAACTTTAGATTTTGTTTTGTATTAATTGCATGCTTTGGTGTTTGTGTTTGATGTGAGGTGTGGGCCACACCCATGTGGGAGTGGAGATTCTACTCTAGTCCAGCTGCCAGCTATTTGGAGTTGAGTACAGGGAACAGCTGATTGGGGAGGATTGGAGCCCTTCTCTATAAAGGGGAGAGGAAACAGGAAGTAGGTGTTGTCGTTTTTTTTTTTTTAGTAGGACACTGGTGTAGCAGGGAAGCCTCGAAGATCCAGGATGAAGTGTGCACATTTTAACGGAAAAGATTTTTAACCTGGCCTGGTTTTGCTTTTAAAATAATCTGAGGATGTTGGAGGGAGGACTCATTTTTATTGGGATGTGAGTGGATGTGCTGGGAGGCAGGAAAACAAACACTGGACTGGAGACTCTCTGTGCCCCTGACAAGGAAACTGGACCAGTTTTGGGGAAGTTCCAGCTCCCAGGGTGTGATGTGGAGACCCAGCCTCGAACGAAGTCAGGCCTGAAAAGGTGGGTGGCAAGCCTTTTTGAGGAAGATGCAGTATTGATACGTTTTGGCTGCTTGTTCTTCCAAGTGACCACCTTTCCCCTGTTTGTAACCAGGCTAAAAACCCTGACCGGCTTTGGGCCTTGGATTCCTGGCCTGAGTTCTGTCTTCAGCCAGTAGTTTTACCCGGAGAAAGAACAAATAAATCTTGTGTAACCCATTGCAGTGTGCGTGTGGTGGTTCGTTACTGGTCAATATTAGAGCTACTACTTTCTTGTACAGAGGCCATTTTGGGCCATACGTAACATAATGTTACGCAGCTACATTCACTGTTCATACAGGCTTGGCTGTTATTTAAATGTTACTCTGTGAGTAGGAATAACTCACACCTCCATTACCTTGTTTCTACCTTATTACACAATTATTAGCATATTATTACTGAGCTGGAATAGAAAGTGTTAGCCTACATTAATACATCATTGCTCCAGCAGTCAACGCAGCATTTCAGTTTACAGTACGATTAAATGGAGAGACAGAATATCACCAAACTAATCAAACAGATCACATCAAAGTTATAAATAGACGTGCTTGTCACTGCGTGAAATAAGTATTTGAGCAAAATATGTCGTAGTGCATATCTGGAGAAACCCTGTGGACACAGCAGCAGTTAGACATCTGTAGCTGGGCCCCAAGTTTGCACAGATCGCTCTCCTCTTTAAAGAAACTCTCTTAATCTTTCAGGTTTCTTGGCTGCCACCTGGAAACTAGAAGCTCCAGTTCACTCCACAAATGTTCTGTATGAATACTGAGGCCTGAAGACATTAATGTGCTTCTTCTGTTACCACTTGATTGTGGCCTTGGTCACAGTATCCACCCACAAACACAAACTGTGTCCAGGCTGATGGAAGGAGGCTCCTGTCCAAGATGTGATGGTTTCATGTCCTGGTGAAGTTGCTTTAGCAGAAAAACAGCCCAAAGAATAAAGTTTCCACCTCCGTGTCTGTGGGGTTGATGTTCTTTGGGGTTGACATCAGTATTTTCCTTCAAACATGGCGGGTGTAGTTGATACCAAAAAGTTTGACTTTGGTTTCATCTGAACTAAAAACCTCTGAATCCTTACTGTTCACTGGAAAAGTTAAAAACGTGGCTTCTTCAGCAGAGACCCTTAAATGAAACGGTAAATGGCCTTTTTTATACAGCACAAGCATCGTTCACCCGTTTGACCGCCGGTATGCTCAACATTCATTTAGGACCTCAGTGCCTTGGTTACAAAGGTTCAAACTATTTCACTCAATGACATGCAAATCAATTTATTTATGTAAGGATTATGGTTGATACTCTTCATTAAAATAAAACTACCATGAAAAGGAGACTGTTCGTTTCTTTCTGTGATCGTTTGAGTTCAGGGAAGAAAACGTCAAACTTGAGATTCAAACCTGTTCAGTATGTTTAGTAGATGCACCTGCGCTGTCATTTTAACAATTCTATGTGCCTTGTTGTCAAGTTACTGTGTTCAGGAATTTGGGTGCCCACGCTGCCCACTGGGGAAAAAGTACATTTCACAGTGTGGCAGGGGCGTGGCCTGTGGCACTCAGCAGTCACAGTCTCCCCTTTTTCAGCAACGCAGCAGCTGACTGATCCGACAAAGAAAAACACTGACACTGGGGCTCAGGATCGCTTCACACAAGTGAACTTTTTCAACATATTAAAACAAAACAGGAAAAGGTGACATAAGACACGTGTTTATAGCCATTAGAAAAAGAGGTCAGCACAAAGGAAAAGGCAGCGAGCCTCTACTTCTATTACACATGTGTATGCTTCATGTCAGAGTCAGGCTTGGTGTGATTTAAAAGGTCTGCAGTACACACAGCTGTATGGTTACATGATAACAGAGTCTGTCATGTGAAGAGTATACAGGTGAGTCGGTTAATTAAGCTGCTGTGCAACTACATGTGGTGTAAAAGTGTAAACGGTGTAAAATATCTGTCTTATCTTTCATGAACACTGTTAGTGGCATTAACGTTCAGAGACTTAACGTCTATTTTGGAATTTCACTCTAATTTCAGGTTTTCTACCTTCAGGTGCTTCAGAGAAGAAACAGGGAACATGACACCAGCCAGCTGGCTTTGTGTTTGTGACATAACATGCAAGGTTAGTGTGGTCATTACTGTTACACACGTGTGACACTCACGCTGTGTGTGTGTATCTGTGTGTGTGTGTCTGTGTGTGTGTGTGTGTCTGTGTGTGTGTATCTGTGTGTGTGTGTCTGAGTGTGTGTCTGTGTGTGTCTGTGTGTGTGTGTGTGTGTCTGTGTGTGTGTGTGTGTGTGTCTGTGTGTGTGTGTGTGTATCTGTGAGTGTGTGTGTGTCTGTGTGTGTGTGTGTATCTGTGTGTGTGTATCTGTGTGTGTGTGCGTGTGTGTGTATGTGTGTGTGTGTGTATTGAGCCAAGATTGCAAAACTGCCTAACTGCCTTCGTCTTCCTCCCATTAGGGCCTACATGGATGACATGACCATCATTACAACAACAGAACCATGTACTAGGCCAAGGGCGTAGATTTGGCATGGACAGAGGGGACATGGCCCCACCAATAGTGCAAATTTCACAGACACATGTTATCAAAGGCTGAGTGTATCCACTGCTGACAGTTAACTCTCTGGGTTGCAGGACAACAGTTTAACGTTTGTGGGGGAAAAAAAGATTCTGGTTTGACCAACCAGTGATCAGACAATAAATTTAGTTGTTAATATAGTAAATTGTCAAATACTTTCTGCTTGATTGGTGCAGCACAAGTAATTTACTGTATGAAGGAAATTCTCTTTTGTGATAATATTTTGAACATGCATTTCTGTTGTCCTGTCAGCTTGGTGGGCTAATAGCTGATATGCAAATTAGTTTATTGTTACTAGATCAGGGAAGGATGACTGGATTATAAAACAAGTGAATAAGATGTAGCAGAGGGTTGAAATTAGTTTCCTGTTTCTGATGTATGGGTGAAGCTTGCACCCAGATCTGATTACATGAGAACAAACCTGTTTTGTGAAATACCTGACAGCATGTTACATGTTTTATGTTTGGGGAAGAAAAAAAGGGGGAAGAAATCCACATTCCAGTGATAAAACATTGATATGAAGTGTTTAGGAAGCTTTTAATGGTGAACATTTGTGTTGTTTGAACTGTGCAGCTGCTGATAAAAAAAGTTTGTGTTTAGCAGGTGGAACTATGTTGGTTGGCCCCAGACTTTCCACAATTGTGTGATATTCGGGAGCACTTGTGGGCAACCAGTAAATATGACGTGGGGAACATGAACAAAGGTAGTGACTCTTAAGTCTGATTTCAGACCATGTAAGCATCAGTTGTTAATTAAAGCCAGAAGCAGTGACTGCAGCACTGCATGGCAGGTTCTAACCCCTACAGCCTGTTATTTCACCTGAAGGCAAAACTTTTCCTGTGATTTTTCCGGTACATTTTGGGGGTTTTGTTTTAGTACCAGGCTGACTCTGCCAGTTAGGTTTAGGTTGTTTTTCTTTTTCTAAGAGAAAGACTTTTTTTTTTTTTTACACTTAGACATGTCTGGAACCAGGCCTAATATGTTTTTTTTGTAACAGTGCACTTAGGAAAAAAACCTGCCAGGTATCATCCCTCTGGGGATGATATTTTGTGTGTTGATGATTTAAAAGCAGGCCTGCAAGTTGGGGGGCAAAAGCGCTATAAAATACTTTAATTGAGAGCAAATATAAGGTGAGCTTCTCTAGATTACAATTGGATTCTGAGAAAATTCACCTACCTAGGACGCTGACCATATTAGATGGTAAATCCTGTGTTTAAAAGGATTGTAGTGATTCAATCCATTTCAAAGCAATAAGAATTGTTTTTGTTTTTGGAATGACGAAATATTGCTGTCAGTGGATATTTAAATTTGTGCGCGGTTTTCCACTATCAGCAATGATCGTTATGAATGCATGTGACTAGATGAATGCATGTGATTGGTATAAATGCAAATGCAGAGGACTGTGGCTGGACTGATGATGTGGACTAAATGTGACTGACTTGAAATTGAGAAGACAGTAACTATTTTAGGATTAGTCACTTCTAATGCCTAATCCACCCAAACCGTGAAAAAGGGTGGATGTATGTGGTTTTGTTTGCTTGTTTTTTGTAGAAGCAGAAGGATGACAGAGAGCAGAGGAGGAGAGACTGTAGGTTTACATGAGTGTGGGCGGGCCTTGCAAACTTAACCCTTAAGCTGTTACTTTTTTTTGTTTTACTGATTTCGTGTGAAAGAAACTGTTTTTACTGGCTGTTTGTTGGTTATGCTAACACACTGTATTGTTGGAAAATGTCAAATGTTGGAAGTTGGCAGAAAACATAGCGGCGTTGAAGAGCGTGCAGAGAAGGCCAGCCCACATCAGCTGCAGTTCAGCTATGCTCTGATGAACGGCTTTCACCCACCCACTGCTGACTTCATTAGGAAACAAAATTTTAATCAAAACACAGACGGGTCCGTTGAATGCATGAATTGGGCCCGATGTGTGCAGGAAGTCACAAAGCTCTGACCATAGATTTATTTGAGGTGGGTGAATGCTAAAAGTAGTGAGGTTGCACCTCCACATGATGACAGGGTGGATGTATCTATGTGAGTTTCTCTGTTTTTAAAGGAGTGGAAAGATGACAGCAACATCCTAGGTTATGTGCTGATTTAACCTTTTAAATGCCACTTTCTGTGTCTGTGAATTTACCAGCGGAGTGTTATTATGACCTAGTATTGCCAAATGCAGAGGTCACTGTGAGGAAGTGTGTATACACCTGCGTGGCGCTAACATTTACATTCTCTTTTCTACAGCAGAGAGTTCATCATGTGATCTGATTCTGGTTAATTTTTTTTCTCACAGGATTACTGGGTTTATGTGTGAAGGCAACTGAAACAAACAAAATTTCCCAGAGGAACCCACCCGAGGGATGAATAAAGTTTTATCTAATCTAATCTAACTGTGATTGCAGGTTATATGTTTGTTATGCAATTACACTATGTTGTTGAGAAAATGTTGGAGAAAATGTGAATACAGTGTCAAACATACTGTGTTTGAAACCAGTATTACCTCTTTTACAGCAGAGTGTTAACTTTATGATCTTTTTGCAGCACCTCTGGAATCTGTTGATCCAGGAAAAACCTCCAGGATGCTTCATATGTTTTACTAATGTTTGTTTCTCTCTAAGAGTGCTTGTGGAGGGTTCGGCACAGACACAGACAGACATAAGTGAAACGAAACAGGTTGTGTAGTGATTACAGAACATCTGACTGTTGGGCTCATTATCATATCACTGTTGAGCTCATAGTGTGAAAGCACGTGAGTGACATTACTTAAGAAAAGTCACTGGTTACGGTAGTTTTGATTAAACACATGGGGTGATTCATGATTTGGGTAAATTATGGCAACAGTAGTGTTTTTAATTATCTGGGGACATAAACTGCACATGGCACACTTGTGTCTGTGGTGTGGGATGCCTTATTGCTCCTATGACCCTACAGTTGTTTCTAAGTGTGACGTTTGTATTTACTCACCGATTTTGGTTTCTAGGTAATTGTGGTGTGGATGCAGGATCCAGGCAGAGCCAAGAGTTAGACCCACTTAACATGACATTAATGCTGATTTTAGTCTTTAACACAGGGTTTACAGGGCTGGAGCGACATTACTCCGGAGGAGAAGCCCTGATGTTGTCTAAGAATTTGTGTGACTAACCTTTTCCTTTTTGTTATTCTCCTAGTTCTGATGAGTTGACTCATGGGAGAGACCATGTGTCAAAAGGAGGGATTCTAGGTTTAACATGAAACAGTGTTTTTGTCCATGGCTTTTTTACTGTGATTTGTGGGATTAACAGTTCATGTACAGGTATTAAAACCTCTACAGGAGGGTTAAGTCCATGTTCAGATAAGGTTTTGATGTTCTATAAGTAAACTTCACTGAACTGAAAGGAAAATGTGGTTTGAAGCCTCACTTCTGTCAGTCTGTCCCAGGGCAGCTGTGGCTACAACTGTAGCTGCCTCCACCAGTGTGTGAATGTGAGAGTGAATGAATAGTGGAATTGTAAAGCGCTTTGGGGGTCTCGAAAAGCGCTTTATGAATGCAATCCATTATTATTATGATTATTATGGTTGACATGTTTTCCAAATGGTTAGAAGTTTTTCCTCCTAGTAAAGCGATACAGGTGCAGGAGCCAGAGTATTGCTGGAAGAAATCATCCCAAGGGTGGAATCTCCTGCCTGAGTCTGGGTACTGATCAGAAGTCTTCAGAGACCCAGCGAGAATCAGGGACCATTCATAGCATAGCTGACAGCTCAGGCAGTGGTTGAGGTCAAAGGTCGTGCAGTTTGGGGCCCTACTAGTCATCATGAGAAGATTCCAGAACCACAGCAATAACCATAAAACTGCGTTGAAACAAGAGGGTGAGGGGTGAAAAGAGCGCCCTCCTCCAACAAGGCCAAGCTCCAACTCAACGACTGCAGAGCAGACTCTGTGCCACCCAAGAGGGATCAGCGAATGAATGCAGATAACACCTGCTTAAACAGCCAATCACTTTCCCTGGAAAGCTTAGTATGTTTTTAAGTTAAGGAGGTCGTTGGTGTGACGTTGATAATCATTTTATAAATGATATGTATTTACATGATTCTCCGAACATCACAAACTCTGTTAGAGTCCTGAGCCTGAGTAAAAGTGATTGGAGTAATTATAGCATGCAAGTTTATAGCAACTTGTGCGCATTTTGCAGGGTAGGTAGACTGATTATCTAGCATGTCAGTTCCTGATCAGTTCATTAGGCCCTCATTGTCTGAGTAAACATAGTAACAACAGTTGTGAGTTCTTTTGACATGTGTACTCAACTTTGACACATTGTTTGACACCGTGAAGGGAGGATTTTGGGTTCATCACATTTTATTGAGGGATTTTGATCGGCCTCAAACATGCTGGAAGCACCTAAAGAATGAGGTTGTTCTTCCAGAGTTAAATGTGGTTGGTTTGGTTTCCCCAATCACTGATGTGGGCACAGTAAAGATAATTGTAAATGCCCTTGAGAGGGTTTACACCTTTTAAACAGGCTGATGGCCCTACAATAGTAAAGAGTACAGCACACTGCATAGACAGAGAGGAAAGATCTATAATTCTGTTGTAAATTTAGCTCAGAAGTGTTTGATATATGTTGGCTGTGTGGAAATTCATGGCTACTTCTGGGTTTTACCCCAGACTTTGGGAAGCACTAACTTTGAAGTTAGTTTAGGTTTGTGGTATTCACTTAGGTACAGATATAGTCACTGTCCTTTATGGCAAACATCTGGACAGGGCAAAGCAAATGGCACAAAGGCGTGTGTGTGATGTTTGGTGAGGCATGTGTGCCTCAATCCCTAATAACACTGGGAATGAGGGTTTTTTTCAGAAACAGTTAATAATTTTGGAAACATGGGTTGATGAATTTAATGATAAAGTGGAAAATATATCACACACTGAAAGACTTCCTTATCTAAACAACAGGTTCTTATGAAAGAGCAGCTTGATGTAACTAAGGTTAAAGTTTTCTTTTGCAGATGAACAACGACGGCTGTTTCATTTTGTATATGATCTCATATTGTGTTTTCTTTTGTGGTATAACTGCCATCCTTTGAAGAAAGGGTGGAGGCTCAGATGGAGCGAAGATGACCATGAAGTGTGAATTTGTTTTTTTCCTTCTGATTATAGGGAGGATGCACATTATGGAATTTCTTTGAGTACGCAATTGTGCTGATGTTATGTTCAGTAGTTAGAAAAGAAATCCCCATGTTTTTATGTGATTCTTAATTGTGGCATCACAAAGGGTGGAATGTGGTGGCAGATTTCTTTTCTCATGTATTAATCACATATTTAATCATATCACATTAGTTATAGTAATATCACTTTCTCACTTTACTATAGTAAGAGCTCTCCTGTCACCAGTTTACATGCATGTGGAAAGTTAACACAGTGAGGCCGTTGTAATGGGAGACGTTAAACAGATAGTGAGGCTCCTTCTGCTTATCAGGGATGTAAATCCTTAGGTGATGGCTAAGCAGAAAACAAGGTCATAATTCTCTCTGTGAGGGAGGAGGTATAGCCCCCCCCCCCCCCTATGAGAGGAGCCAACATGTAAGAGTTTGAGGAATGTTCTTTGTCTGTGTGTCTGTATATAAGATGTAAGGGTGGTGGCCACAATTCAGAGATGGTCCTGGTGTTTCACTGGGATGCTCTCTCCACATTGTGTTTATTAAACCCACTTCAAATCAAGCTCACTGGGTGTGTTGCAGGTTATTGTTAACATTTCCATAACAAACACAAGAAGTCAAAAACACTGAGTCAAAAGGAACCAGAGCTGTGACAATTAAAAGATTCTGAGCTCAAGCACATTTTATTTCAAAACATTAAATAATTAAATTCTCTTCATTGCAGTAATTGGGATAAAAACATGGGTACAATATGACACCTAGTGATGACCTATGCTAATAATGAGAAAGCTCGTGCCAGCTTTCCATAGTGAGTGACAGCACAGGCATCTGTGTTTTTTATCGCATGAGAGATTAGTGACAGGCTAAAGTGTGAAACGTGTTTTTAATAGAAGACTTCAAACAGCAACAGAAACTCTGTTATTCTGGGTGTTTCTAACCTTGAAATCATGCTGTAAGTGTAACTTAAGCCATTGTGATTATCTGTTCTATTTCATCTGTCTCCAAACTTTGAATGAATGCATGTTTCAGGCAGGCAGAGGTGGAGCACTCGCAGGCTTTGAGTATTAATTGCTGTTTCCTAAAAACAATCAAGTGTTTGAGTGAAATCCCTTTTCTCATTAAATGTCCAGGACCTGAACTTATAGTACTGAGGATTTTTCAGACAGTTTTTCTCAAAAAGGTGTGTTATGGTGCGTTCACACCGAACGCGATAGTGCTGCACAACAGGCAGCACTATTAGTTCTAACAGTCTCAGAGTAGCATTTCTAATTTTGATTGAAACTGTCAGAGAAAACGGAGCCTCGAGCAGCCAGGATATTAGTTTATAGAAGCTGTTAAAATTATATGTCTAACGTTAACATGTTGGTGACACAATAATTTCATCCTAATGGTACTGACATATTCATAGGGTTAATTTTTGAGGCAAAATATCATGAGGTAGTCATGATTTTGCAAATATTCCACCTTGTAGTGCAGTTTGCACAAATTGTTTTAAAAATGCACTCAGCCTACAAACATTACTGATGAGTCAAGATCTGCACAAACTGACAGAAACACTGAAGCAGCTACACATTTTATTCTTATTGTCATGTATGTCCTATTTATCAGGTGACAGAAGAACCAACACTAAGCTCAGACAGTAATGGTGACACAAGATCACAGGTGAAACTGGATGATGACTTGGTGGTTCATGTAGGCAAGTATATTTCTCCCTTTTGTTAATCTTTTTTTTTGTCTTTAGCAAAGACAAAAAGGGGGAAAAAGAAACGGGGCAGGGTTCGGTGGTGGAATCATCCATCCCCAAAACCAAATCTACGCCCTTGGATTACAGATTACATGCCCCAAAATGTATTCTGTAACGTAATCCGTTACGTTATTCAATGAGAGTAACATATTCTGAATACTTTGGATTACTTAATATATTATCATGCTTTTTACAACTACATGAATGTACTATTGATGTGATTTGTTACTATTACTGTAGGCTACTCTCCATACCAACACCAACTAGATTTTTAAATCCTAATATAAATGAGTAACAGTAGGTGGACATTAGGTAAGGCTGCACTTTTAGCAGCGATCTCATATAGAAACTATTCCGCGCGTATATAAAACAGGTCCGCGGCTCTGAACCGTAGTAAAGGGACCTCTGGCTAATACGTCGGGTTCGTGTCGGGCTCGTAGCTGAAAACTAGCTTTACTTTGTTGTCTGGGTCAACTTTGCTAGCAGAGACAGAGAGAGGCGTTGAAAGGCTGCTCCAACAGAACTTATTGTTTCAGAGGAAAACACGAACACGGTGTACAGTCGAGTCTTAATAGCTTACTTACAGCTGGGCTACACTGCCCATGAGGCTACATTCTTTAGGGCTATGCCTGGAACAGTCTGCCTGTTGCTTTTATATTAAATAATTTTTGAACAATAATTGAAAAAAAATTTCTCCACGTCATTATGTGGGCTGCAAGTAGGGTGACATGGGCCGCGAGATTGAGACACCGCCATTAGAGCCTCTTAATGCGTGTTTTTTTGGGGGGTTCTGTCGGCATGGAATTACCAAAAACAGAGAGGGCATAGCCGAACATATGAAACAGGAAAAGACGGCCGTGTAATCCCTTTATTTCAAAAAAGTAACTGTATTCTGAATACCACCATTTTAAATGGTAACTGTAACGGAATACAGTTACTCATATTTTCTATTTTAATACGTAACTTCGGTACATGTATTCTGTTACTCCCCAACACTGAAAATAAATAAAAGAACATTGAAGTTCTTGAGATGTTCAGTGCAATAACACACAAGCTAATCCAAAAGTTAACAGCTCACATCATGACTTATGACCTCAAAGTCTGCCTGGATCTAAATGAGGGAACCATGCGGACCTCATCAGTACAGGGCCTGCTGCAGCACACAAACTAATTTATATATATACACACACACATATATATATATAGATATATAAATATACATTTGTTTTATTTTTATTTATATTTTTAATTACCTCTTCATCTGCTTTCAGCTGCACAAACTCAAGTCTCACATATCAGTGACAAACCACAGTTGTGCTGTTGGAGCATCCACAGCCTCTGTGTGAGTGCACTGCAACATCATGACATGAAGAACACTGGACACTTGAACCCGCTTTCAGTCTAACTTTAACTTTTTATCGCCAATAGACAAGTTGGCAAAATGTAACACATGGAGTCAACAAATAATACTAAAATGTTTAATTATTACTACATTACCTTTGACTAAAACTCTTGTTTGCGAGCAGCTTATTGATCTTGATGAAGACGTGCTGCTTACTTGTGTAAAAACAGTGAAATATAAAAAGTGTTTACTAATTTGTACCAACGTGAGAGAGAAATGGATCTGAAACCACTGAAACCAGAGTGTTTGCAGACACACAGATAATGAAGACATGCTGCTCGGAAATGCTAGATACAGATAAAAATGGAGTGTGTGTGTGTGTGTGTGTGTGTGTGTGTGTGTGTGTGTACTGAGCCAAGATTGCAAAACTGCCTAACTGCCTTCGTCTTCCTCCCATTAGGGCCTACATGGATGACATGACCATCATTACAACAACAGAACCATGTACTAGTCCAAGGGCGTAGATTTGGCATGGACAGAGGGGACATGGCCCCACCAATAATTTGATTTCTTCAAGTAAAGAAAAACAAACGCGATAGAAAGAAAAAAACAATCTGTCAAAGTCTCGTTCAACCAGCGGTGAAGAAAGATTTAAATTACGTTCTCTACCTCATGTGACAAATATGGCCAATGTGATTGGCTGTGCCTTTCAGGGAGCTCTGTTTAGTTTTAGCAGCAGCAAGCCTGCACTGTGAGGACCTGCAAGTAGGAGAGGAGGACGGCAGCAAAAAGGAAGAACCTGGATATAAGAAAGTGTTTTTCAAAGAAACCTGGAAGTCACTTAAAGCCAAGTTCACTCATAAAATGTGCCGGTCATAATAACGTTACAGGCTATGCTAGGCTTTGGCCCACATCAGTCTAAAATTGTATGCAACCATGAATAACGTGTTTTGGAAACGAACTGCACAACAGGCAGCACTATTAGTTCTCTCAGTCTCAGAGCAGCATTTCTAATTTTGATTGAAACTGTCAGAGAAAACGGAGCCTCGAGCAGCCAGGATAATAATACTAAAATGTTTAATTATTACTACATTACCTTTGACTGAAACTCTTGTTTGCGAGCAGCTTTTTGATCTTGATAAAGACGTGCTGCTTACTTGTGTAAAAACAGTGAAATATAAAAAGTGTTTACTAATTTGTACCAACGTGAGAGAGAAATGGATCTGAAACCACTGAAACCTGAGTGTTTGCAGACACACAGATAATGAAGACATGCTGCTCGGAAATGTTAGATACAGATAAAAATGGAGTGTGTGTGTGTGTGTGCGTGTGTGTGTGTGTGTGTGCGCGCGTGCGTGTGTGTGTGTGTGTGTGTGTGTGTATGTGTGTGTGTGTGTCTAACTGCCTCAGTAATTATGGACCTTATAGTCCTTACAAACACTGTTTCACTAACTTCAGTAAACATTTTACATACATATGTCCCACCGTGAACGCAGCGGTGCACGAGCCACTGCAGTGGAGCTCACGTACAGCTTTGTGCTTCAGACTGTTATCACACACAAACAATCAATGCAGGAGAAATAGCGCGTGCACGTGGTAGATGCCGTCATTTACACAGTGCTTCATGCAGGTGTGATAACGAGACTGTTTGACTGCTGCAGGAGAAGATTGTTGATTTATGTATCTGTGCATTTTCATATTTTTGTGTTCCAGCTGTTGTATGTTTGTTTTTTCTTACAGGTGCAGCAGTTGGTGATTGTGCATTTCTATTTGGACTCTATTCTTTTATTACATCTTGCACTACGACCCCCATGCACCAATGCCGTGCACCGGGTGTGGTAGGCCTTTGTGTTGCTCAGTGAACGGAGTTGATTCAGCACAGTCCTCCAAGCTATGTGCAGTAAACGTACTATCGTCAACTAAAAAGATTTTAAAAAATAACGCTAAAAAAATTCATAGTTTTTCATTAAAACATTTTAATTAATCAAAATAAAATATTAAAAAAAACAAAATTTTAACTCTACCACCACCAAAAACGAAAAATAAAAATAATAATAAATGATGATAACATGTATTTATTATGTTGCTCTTTGTTTGATTTCTCTTGTTTGTTTTCTCCATACAGGTGATCCAGGTGTTTTGTTTGTTTTTCTTTTTGTTCCTTCCCCCCTTTCTCATCATCTCTTCTGCCCTCTGTTTTTCTTTCTCTCCCTCTCTTTCTTTCCTTCTTTCCTTCTCCCTGTCCTATCCCCCAGTCATGTCTGTCCCGTCTGTAACAACCGATAATAAAATAAAATAAATACACAATTATAATAAAGGTCAATCAAATGGACCAACATGGCATCTTTCTTGGCCTTCAAACAACAATTCTGATGGCTAAAGATCCAAATGGGACAGGCAAATAAATAAATGAATAAATAAATGATGATAACCATGTGCAGCTTCTCTCGTCTTCCATTTTTCCATGATATGTTTCACTCTACATCAGACACGTGTTAAAGTGTGTTGGCTGCATATTAAGTTCAAAATGCTGATGAGCTCTGATCCAGTTGACTGATATACTCTGCTCTACATCCTGCACTGAAATATGAGGATTGTGTGTTTATTAAAATGTAAAATCATCATGGAGTCATTGACAGAAGAGCATCAACGTTCAGCCTGTTAAATTAGATTTAGATATTTTTATTTCAGAAATGATTCCTAACAAAAATGGAGAATATAAAAACACAATCAAAGCAGTAACGTCCATATTATGAAGTGTTTGCTGTATCAGACAATCATGTTTATTCACAACAATGAAAACAATATAGTGCAGATGAACATGGTGCTGTAATGAATCTGCTCTTAAACACAATAACAAAATACATTTTCCAAGAGAGATGATAATGATTCACATCAGAGTGAAGAACGAAAACATTTACAACTGGTTTCTAACATTTATTATAGATCGAACTGATCACTGATAGAAACAGAAGAATATTCAAAATGATACTCTGAGAGATACATGAATGAGATATGGATAAACATCAAATCACATAAAACAAAAAAGCACATAATCACTATAACTGAAATAAAATATGAGCAGAAATAAACAAGAATTAAGTCGAAAGATAGAAAAAGGCAAAATGTTTAAAATATATAATCATATAAGAGACTGAACCGTCCAGTCAGGTCACAGATTCATATCTACAATAATATTTTTGTTTGTTTTTGTTTTGATTTCTTCACTTCTATGTATTATTATTATTATTATTATTATTATTATTATTATTATTATTATTATTATTATTATTATCATTATTATTATTATTATAAGCATATTAAGTGTGTGTCTGAGCTGAAAGCTGCTCTCCTCTCCTGGTTTTCTGTGTCACACAGACCACAACAACACAAAGCATCACCTGCAGACTGCTGAGCAGTATCCACCTGACTCTGTAGAAGGTCGAGTAAACCCCAAAGGGCTCTCTGTAGATCAGAACAAATTTTTCTGCTGACACACACTCATACTCTGACTTATAACCTGTACACACATACTCTCCTGCATCTTCCAGTGAGACATTAGAGATTATCAGGCTGTCATCGGAACAAGTGATTCTATTGTCACTGCAGAACTTATCATCGTACACAATTTTGCCTTCTGTTTGGATCAACTTAATGAACATAAAGCCCAAAGTACTATTTTTCCAATCATCAGAGCATCTCATAGTGACTTCATCTCCCTCTGAGAAAACCTTTACTGCAGGTGGACCAAATTTAGGGCACACCTCAAGCCAGTACGCATGTTTTACTTTTTCACCTACACAGCTGTAGTAACCTGAATCATTTAACATTAGTGATGGAAGTACCAGCGAGAAGTTTCGACCAATTTCTTGATCAGTATTGTAGGAAATTGTTTCCT
Source organism: Neolamprologus brichardi (assembly GCF_056152115.1). Lineage (NCBI taxonomy): Eukaryota > Metazoa > Chordata > Actinopteri > Cichliformes > Cichlidae > Neolamprologus > Neolamprologus brichardi. Next base: position 9,206,849 of record NC_142112.1, read on the forward strand.
TCATTCAAACTGGGGGCTGGTCATGAATGGGGTCCATGAAGGGACACTCCAGCACAGCTGTGTCTCCCTCTGAAGCATAATGTAGCTTTATTTCTTTGGTCAAACTTACAGAGTAAGTGCTCACACACTGCTGTTGGTTCATCAACAGGCAGATGTAAAAAGTTTGTTATTCATTGAAGACATGAAGAAGTGATGTGTTTTTCACCTCCAGGAAACTTTCTTGGACTTTATTCACCTTAAAAGTTATTCTGTCTTCGAAAAAACTCAGCATTCCTGGTCGCCACTTACTGTCGTGTCTGATCCAACGCACCGTCAGATTCTCACCTGCTCCTTTACATTGTACGTCTACAGTGGCATCAGGACATGTGATATATTCTTCCCTCCTTACTGTCTTACACACAGTCAGGCTGATGTTTCTCTCATATGTCATCCTGCCCTGAGTCCAGCACACTTCTTGGTACAGTCCAGAGTCTGAGTGGGTCAGGCTCTTTAGAGTAAATGAAGGAGAACCATGAAATGTCTCAGGAAATGAGAGTCGTCCTGTCAGGTCTTCAAGTACTGTGAAGTTTCTGTTCCAGGGGTCAGAGATGTTCCACAGGACCAGAGTATCTTCACCAACACGTCTGGAGGTGATGCAGGAGCTGTTTTGATCTGGGAGCTTGAACTGTAAAGACTCTCCTTCTTTTCTTATGGCGATAAATTCTTCTGCATGAATGTTGCTGATGAGAGTGAACAGCAGGGAGAAGCAGAGCTGTGCGACTGCAGCCATCCTGCTCAGAGGTCTCGTGGTGAGTGTCGTACAAGCACTGACACTGCTCGCTTCAAGAGCTTCCTGTTTGTGGTTGGAGGAGGAACGCCACTTCTTTATCACATCATCAAGGAACACTTTGATGCATTTGGCTCGATATCACGCCGTATATCTGCTTTCACTCTTCACAGGCCAAAGTGTGGACACGTTTTTTTATACTTCGTTGCATGGGTCCAGGGGTATCAAACATGTGGCCTGGAGCACAGAACCGGCCAGTCACAGTGTCCAATCTGAACCATTACAAGTGAGATTATGTCAGCTTTACCACACAGCCATGAATATTTATGAATATGTAAAAGTCCTTTCTAAACTATTTTTTCACAAAAACAACTAAAAAATGTTGTTTCTTATGTGATCCTTCATAAAACATCACATATTTTCCAACATAATTCAGGGTTTGGTTTGGTCTAAGTAAGCAGAGAAGTCCAGGCATCCAGTTTCCATGCAGATGTTTACATGAAGCTCATCATCTGATGATGAAACTTACTTTGTACCCAAGCAGCCCAACCAGAAATTGAAAGTGTACATGCATCAAGGGACGGAGCACATCCCGTCAATAGGTCCAAAGTGCAATCGAGGCTAATCCCATGATCTTCTTATTTTCTTGTAGACCGAAGTTGAAAATCTGGCAGTATTTATTTTTGTGATTTTTTTTCCACTCTCAGCTGTCCTTCTCCTGTATTTGGGCCTGTTTGTTAATTTATTTCAATCATGTAAACAATATACAGGTACATTTAGCAAAGAAAATCTGAGAAAAAAATACTATACAAAATAAAGTTAATACATTTCAATATTGCTTCTGTTCTGATTCAGTTACATGTCGAAAGGGAGAGGGAAGAAGTACACACTTATTTAATCCCACCCCTTTGCCATAAGTTATCAGTCAATATTTAGTCAGCTTCCTTACTGATATAATCTGTAATAAAAATAGTGAACTGATTTCTGATATAATATATACTATAATATCACATCATGAAGTTTTCTAAATAGTGACATTCAATTAATTTCAACATTTTCCCTTTTCTTTATAGCTCAAGAAGATCATATCTTTATAACTCTTTTTGAACTGTTTCATGTTTGGATATTGCTTCAATTTCATATTCAAACTGTTCCACAGCTTCACTCCATGCACAGAAACACAAAAGCTTTTTCCTGTTGTACGTACCTTCCCTGTTTTGAGTTACAAAAACCCCTTAAATTATAACTTACCCTGAATATAATCTCGCAGTTCTTTATTTTTTGCTTTGAATATAATTTGCGCTGTTTGGAATTTCACTAGATCAGCAAATTTCAATATTTCAGACTGCAAAAATAGTGAGTTTGCATGTTCCCTGTAACCTGCATTGTGGATGATTCGAACTGCTTTTTTTTGTTGAAGAGTAAAAAGTGAAAGTAATGTGGTTTAATAGTTGTTGCCCCAGACCTCTGCACAAAAGCTTAAGCATGGTGAAACCAGTGAACAGTAGAAAATATGAAGTGATGTCCCGTGTGATACCTGCTTTGCCTTGTTTAGTATTGTAATGCTTCGTGATACTTTGGAATGAATATATCTTACGTGAGCTCTCCAGTCTTTCATCTATTATTACCCCCAGAAATTTATTTTCCCTGACTCTTTCAATATCAACACCATTTAGTTTAATCTTAGCATTGTATTTAAAGTACTATTTCCAAATAACATCATTTTAGTTTTATTCAAATTTAATGATAATTTGTTTTTATCAAGCCAGAACTTCACTTTACTTATTTCATTAGTCATATCATCCAATAAATTCTGCAGATCATCACCAGAGCAGAAGATGTTTGTATCGTCAGCAAAGAGAGCCATTTTTAATACCTTGGACACTTTACAGATGTTGTTAATGTTTAAGTTGAAGAATTTTGGGCCCAAAACTGAGCCTTGGGGTACACCACAAGCAATGTCCATACATAAGGAGCAACCACCATTTAATTTCACAAACTGCTTACTTAAATAATTCAGGACCCAATTTAAAACTACCCCTTTGACACCATAACGTTCCAGTTTTCTTATTAATATATTGTGATCTATAGTGTCAAATGCCTTTGTCAAGTCTTTGAATAACCCAGCCACATATTGCTTTTTGTCTATGGAATTTGTGATGTATTCTATTGAATTCTGCTTGATCCGTACTCTCAGTGAGTACTTTATGTTTATCTATACATTTGTCCAGTTGGTTGTTAAACAGTTTTTCAAGAATTTCTGAGAATTGAGGTAGTAAAGAGACCGGCCTGCAGTTTATGAAATGGTGTTTGTTGCCAGATTTGTATAGGGGTATCACTTTTGCTATTTTCATTCTGTCTGGAAATCGACTAGTTTGAAATGATAAATTACAGATGTACGTAAACGGTTTTATAATAGCCTTACTATATCTTTTAACCACTATCATATCAATATCAATTGGGTTCCGGCTTGAGTGAACGCTGGTGCGCCTGGCTGAGCTACTCACCGGTACATTTTTGATTATTTGGATTCAGATTTGAATGAACAGGGACATTCACACTCAGGACCAGATTGATCTCTGCCAGGGATTGATTTGCAACGCTTGTCCTCAACATCTGCTATTTCAGCTGAATGTGCTCTGACGTCTTCTTCTCAGTGAGCTGCACTAGCTTAGCTGTTTGAGCTATTTTAGCCTACCTGTTCGTCGCTCCGGCTGGCTCGGCTCCTTTTCCTCCACATAATCGAAGATGTGGCCCAAGATGTTCCTGAGCTGGTCGGCACTATTATGGATTCTCCTGACGCTCGTCTACCATCCTATGGCTGGTCTGCTCCGCTATACAGCCGCTGAGCTCCTGCACCTTCGCGAGCAGCTGTCGCTCCCGTCGCCGGCGGAGCTCCACTACCACCCAGACATCACTTTCCAGCCTCGCCGGAGATACATCCATTGCGGGTCCCGCAGGATTTTCCATAACTCCAATGGAACTAAATCGTTTTGGTCTGCTACTCGCCGCCATCGCAGGAACCCTGATCGGACTGTCAACCACCAATCTCTAGCCCACCTGCCCAGGGCGCCGACCGCGATTAGCAAAAAAGAAAATACTCCACTCAGTTTCGGTCTTCTAAACATTCGCTCACTGACAAATAAGGGGCCTCTCATCCAAGACCTCCTATCTGACCGTAAGTTTGACTTTTTCTGCTAAACTGAAACCTGGCAACAACCTGATGACTTTTCTCAGCTAAATGAATCTACTCCTCTGGGGTTTGTTTACCTTTCTAAACCTCGCTGCATCGGTCGTGGGGGTGGTCTCGCGATCTTCTTTCGCTAGCATTTGAATGTCCCGCCAGTTAATCTTGATACCTTTAGTTCCCGTGAGTGCCTTGCATGTGAGCTGACTGGACCCATTCCCACCATCATACACTGTAAAACCTAATAAGTTCACAGAACTCAAAAATTGTTGTGTAACAGATTACACAACAATTTTTGAGTGATGTTTTTAAAAGTTTTAAGTTTAACTAAAATAAAAATTATATTTGCAGTTGCCTTAAATTACCTCAATGTTAACTCATAAATGTTGATATTCCTCAACTTATAATTAGGGAGTAATAAACTCAAAATGTTCAATATTATTCAACTTAATTAAGGTGTGAAATACACTCAAAATATTTTACATATTGCAACTCATACGATGTGGGAAATAAACTCAAACTTTTTCATATTTTCTAAGTTATAATATGGGAAATAACAACTAAAATCTTCAATATTTTTAAAATACTGTGGGAAATACACTTACAAATAATTCTAAACTGTTTGCCCAGTAAATTATAATCAGCTAAAAGTGTTAGAAAACATGAAAGTAACAACACTAACAATTTAACAACTTTTTATTAAACACAATGTGCTTTTAAAAAGGCACAAACAGAGCTCACTCATAAAAAAGTGCTTCATAAATAAAACAAGAGAAAAAGACTTCAAGGGTCTCCATCTCAATTCTAAAATTCAATAACATTTTCAGTATTAACAGCAATTGCAGCTATTAGAACATTGAGGCATTTAACACTTACTGTACCTTGACAGCTGCAGCTCACTTTCTTTTTTAAAAATACATAAAAAACAGTACTGGTTTCCACTGCTGTACTTATAGGGAACAAACATCAAGGCAGTGCATTTATGTATTAGGCAACAGAACATTAAACATGAATAGTGCATGAACTGAACAGTCATTCATCTTAAATGTGAGGTAGAAAAGCCAAATGATTAGGAAAAAAAAACAAACAAAAAAAGCTTCCTCAATACTCAGCTCAACAAGTAGTCCATTCTGAGTGATTCACTCATTGAACAAATCATTCTTCAGCGTCAGTAGACGCTCTTTCAGTGGTTTGTTGTCCTCAAGGCACATCATAACCTTCTGGATAAATGTGAATGTAAGCTCAAGTTTCTTTGGGTATTGTAGGTCTAGTGCATAGATGTACCCAAAGAGCAGGAGAAATGACTCAGCCAGATTTGTGGGACCATTCACAAGTATTTCATCCTCAACGACAATGCAGATGCTTTCGGGACTGAAGAGGGCCGAATCAGTAGTGTCATCCGTGACAATTGTCAGCAGAGCCACAGGAGTGTCAGTGAAGTCTGGACCATCTGCTGACTGCAAAACAAAAATAATACAAGAATGAGTTCAGCCCCACAAGGACACAAATCATGCTATTGATTAGAGGTGTGAATCTTCATAAGTCGCATGTTTCTTTTAGGATTATAATGTCAACGATTTAATTTGATATGGCGATACATCATGATGCATTACAATAATCTTATTTTGGGTTTGGTTTCAAAACATATGTTTAAATAATTGTTTTCAATAATAAATATATGCCAAGATATTTGTTTTTGTTATTTACCATGTGTGTTGGCTGTGTAAAGTTACACAAAGGACATATAAAACAACCACATGCTCCTTCAGTCGCATCAACTCTATGTGAATCATTATGTGATCTTGACAGATGAGCTTTCATTGCCTCGAATGATGGAAAAGTACAAATGCAACTGTCATAGAGACATGGCAGGGGGGACACTCGTGAATATTGGGTATGCAATACAGTGTAGTGCCAAAATAATTGTCCCCGAGTATTTGAAGTTGCAGAACACAACTTGCATTTCCACTCCATTGGGCCAACTTCACCCCTGCAATTAAAATATTTGCAATTAAAGTCAAAACCATTTCAGCCCTGTTTGCACTTTTGGCTTTTCAAAATGCACTGTTTACATGCATTGTACTTAAAATGCGTGTAAATTTAAAATTAGGTGGAACATAATTATGCCAACAAGTTCACACAGTAATTTAATTTTGTCTGTTCTGTTGCAAAAAAAATCTAAAAATTTTGAATAATTCAGGGCAAAATTCTCTAGTTTCTTTGTATTTATTTTTTATTTAAATTAGGACACAAATTATAAAACTCACCCACTGACAACTGGTGAAATGTTGATTCTCTGTAGCGCTCTTTGCAGTCTGATATCTGTAAACAATATGTGCACAAAGACGACTTATTAATGTTCAAAAACATTTTTTGCACAGCACACACACGTAGTCAGCTGATCTCATCTGATGCAGATCTGCTCCTTGATCAAGTGACATTTGTCCGGATTTTTGGCACCAGTGACGTCGAATCAGCACCGCAGCTGGATGGCCCGATTTACATACCCAGCACAGCTGATACTCACCACAATAATTTACTAAGATTATATGCACTCCTGTTATTAAGTCCAGTTCAGTCTGTTAATGTTAACCGTTTCAAACTAATGTTAATAGGTGTGTTGCTAAGCTTAATAACTTAAATAACAAACTTGAAATTTACCCGTCCTATTTTCCCCTTTGTTTTTTCTCTGTGCTTTGTGTTTGCGCGTGCGCAGTGTGAGAAACTGCGGTGACACCCTCACGACGGTCGCGAGGATTTCAAACAGGTTTGAAATCCTCATTACAGTTTAGGGAGTATTTGTGATCCGCACAGTCTGCATCAATGATTCTTTCTTAGCCTGGGAGCAGAACGCGGCTCTTTATTTTCATTTCATTTCAATTTATCTAGCAAAGATCGATAGGGTCTGGCTTAAAGGTGTCAAGGAGGCGCCTCAGTCTGGCTGGTTGAGCCTTGTCGAATTAGCGCGAAGAATTTAGCTGAACTTCGTTCGTAGCACCGAGTTCCACCACACTGAAAAAATGGGAATTGGCAGGCTTTTGAATTTGCACAAATGAATTTAGTTAATGCTACACAAGCTTTTCATGTTTCTCTTATTTACATTATTGAATAAAGTACCATTTACATAATTATAAACAATACTGAAACTACTAATTTTTCTTGCATTGATATAAAATGACTAAATTAGTATACTAAAACCATTGTAATCATGTTTGACCACCAACGGAAATGATGTAATATATTCAAAGACAGCAACTAAATATGATTGGATAATCACATAAGCGCGGCCTTTATACAACAACATTATTCAAGGAGAGCGCAATTGACCGCCATATTCTGGAAGACTGTTAAGCCACATGCAACCTTTGGCACTGCGTTAGTGGGCATACTGAGAAGGTAAGTAAATTAAATACATTTGTTTTACTTGGGGATGTTTTCACAGAATTATTTGGTTGCGTGCTGGAAAAAAAGTTATCTGTAATGCTTTTCATACAGCATGCACCAAAATGCACTTGTTTTTTCCTTTTCTTTTTACACTGCTAGCTAGTGTTGGTATTAGCTACATGACGATAGCTGAAAAATAGTCTAACAAAGTGCACATAGTCGGGAGAAAGCGGCTGTTATCGGTCGGATTTGGAATGTGGCAGAGAACACTGGGTTGTTAGTGGCTTAACAAGCTCATGAAATCTCACCGAGAGAGCGCAGTAGTGTTTGTGTTACACTGCTAGTCATTGCTACAGTGGCTAATTGCTGTAACCGTCAGAGTTTAGCAAGCTGGGATCGCCACTGTGAGATATGTTAATTCTGGTGGCTGACACACAGCAAGTCATAACAAGAATCCGTCCACACGTACACAGATATTTTTGAAAATGGAGATTTCCCATTTTAGTTAAAAAAAAAAAAAAAAAAAAAAAAAAATCCCATCCACACTGCAGTTTTGAAAAAAATTTCTCCGTCCACATGTAAACTCAAATGCTGTCAAGAACCAAATCCTAACAGTGTAGAAATGTTGGTTAATCAGAAGTCTAGAAGCCTGGGAGCGGAAGGAGTAAACAGTTTTGTATACTCACAAAACTTTGAGGTAATTCTGAAAAGTTTGTGTGTTTTTTCTAGAAAGGCAGCTAATTTTGTGTTACCTTTGAAATGATGAAGGCATTTGAAATGTTAATAACTAAAGACAGTATTTTGGATTTTGTGTCTCTCGCTCTCATAGCCAGGTTCACAACGCTATGAAATATGACTGGTGTAGACTCACAACTGGGGAATGCACAAAATTCATACAGCATACAGAAATTTAATAAAAATAAAATGTTTTCGCAAAACCGACTACAAAGTTGGTGTAGGTATTTAGGTTGTGAGAGCGTCCATGTTAAATGTATAAGTTCACCCTCACGCCTGTCTTTCTAAATGGAGGCACAGTAACTGTGTATGTATATGTAAGTGTGTAAAAACTGCAAACAGTAAGATTAACAGCAACAGTATTTTGTCAGTATCCGCTACTGAAGAAATTCATCTCACAGCGTGACGTCTAAAAAGGCATTGCGTGAAAATCTCAGTTTTCAATGATACAAAATCCCGTTTGTGTGGACGAAAGACCCAAATGCACAGAAAAAGCTGCGTTTTCAAAAATACCTGTGTGTGTGTGGATGTAGACTTAGACTTGGGTTTAAGAACCTTTGCCCATGAATGCGCAAATCATCTGTCATAGTCATTGTTTTAGGTGAAGTGCCCCTTACTTAACTATTATCTTAACTATTATCTGGGAGCAGGCTCCATTTGTTCAATGGAGCCTGCTCCCAGCACCCCAAGAAAAGCATGGTCAATAAACAGTGGTTCTAATTGTCTAATTAAGTTCTCGATTGTGAATTTTCCAATACTGTCCAAACAAAAGTTACAACCTTTCTGTTTTTGTTTTTTTGTTTGTTTGTTTGTTTGTTTTAGTTTGTGTGGAACATATGTGAGCTGCTTCTCAAAACATTATGTATAAATGAGCAAAAGATTGGCACTTTAATGTTCTGCTTGTTCGGAATAACTTTTTTTTAGTAAAAGTTAATGTTGTTTGTGATGGTGGCATTTTTTTACTTTTATGATTACACATGTCTGGAAAATGAGGTTATATTCTTGTTATGTGCAATAACATCAATGTTATTGTATACGTAGATTAGCATAAAGAAACAAAATAAATCTTCTGTGTGTGTGTGTGTGTGTGAGAGAGATCTCTGAATCTGACGTAATCCTCTGGATATTGAATGATCTGACTCTTGATTATCTGTGTCTTACAGGGTTGGGTGGTGCTGGGAATGTGGAGTTGTAAGGGGTGCACAGAAACGGTATCAAGTCGTTCCAAGCTTTTGCATCACTACAGATTAAAACATCCACATTTTGGACGTCGTTCTCACTTTCCATGTACATACCTGCATTGTCCATGCACCTTTAAAACGTGGAATGCCCTTATTGTCCATCAAAATAAAATCCACAGCACGGGGGTCACTACTAAAAAAAAGGCGATTTTCAGTTGCCACCTTTGCGAATGCAATGATTTAGCATCAGAGCGTGATTATTTTGCTCACATATATGCGCATCTTAAAAGAAATGAGACACTTACTTGTATGTTTCTAGGCTGCAACTTTAAAACAAACATTTACTGTACATTTAAATCACACAAAAACCGTAAACACAGACATTATACACCAGTTGATTTTAAACAAGGTATAGTTAGAACAGGAACCGCACCTACAAATGAATTTGAGGAAAATAGTCAGGAGTTTGTAGAGCAGTTGGATACTGTCATTCCTTCACATGGTCAGTGTGATAGTGAGGACTTGCAAAAAGTCATAGAGCAAAGATTTGCAACTACTCTGCTAAAGCTGGAGCATTTGGTCCATGTGCCAAGCACAGCTATTGATGTATTTTTAGAGGAACTCTATCATTTGATACGGTCGGCACCTGTACCATTATCCTGTGATATTGTGACGAATATCTTTAATCAAAGAAACCTCCCCATTGATAAAGATCTCATTACAGAAACTATTAACGCAGTTTTTTCAGGTAATCCTGTACTAAGGTCCATACAAAAGGGTGGTCCGCTAAGCACAGCATATCTGCGTAAGCAGTATTACAAGGAAAATTTCTGTGTTTTAGAACCAGTTGAATATATACTTGATGCTGAAAAGAAACACAGTTTCCAATATGTCCCATTACTGAAATTGTTACAGCAGCTGTTGAGTAGAACAGATGTTGTTGATGAAGTTGTGAAATGCCATAAAAAACAGGTGGGAACAGACTCTACTGGGTCATATCATTACAGGTCTTCAAGTGATGGTTCCCTATTTAAGGAAAACTTTTTCCTTTCTGGAGAAAATCTAAGGATTTCCCTACGTTTTTATGTGGATGACTTTGAAGTCTGTAACCCCCTTGGTACCTCACGGAAGAAACACAAGCTTTGTGCCATTTATTGGGTTTTGACTAACTTGCCTTCAGGATCTCATTCCTCCTTATCGTCCATCTACTTGTCAGTGTTGTGCAAAACCACTGACGTTAAAACCTATGGTTATGACAAAATCTTGGAACCTCTTCTACAGGATCTGAAAACTCTTGAAGAACATGGCGTTTATGTTCCACTATTAGGAAAGTCAGTTAAAGGTACAATTGTAAGTGTAATCGCAGATAACCTTGGAGCACACAGTGTTGCAGGATTTATGCAAAGCTTTTCTGTAGAATACTATTGCAGATTTTGCACAGGGAAGAGCAGTGATATTCAGCTGTATTCTGTAGCGTCTGGTGCTTTCACGCTAAGAAGCAAAGAGCTTCACCAGGTCCATGTCAAACAAGCCCAAGATACAGGTACAGGCTGTTGTGGAGTGAAAAGAGAATGTGTCTTCACCAAAAATCTGTCCCACTTTCATGTCATATTTGGTTATCCGCCTGATCTTGCTCACGATGTTTTTGAGGGTATAATCCCAGTAGAGTTGGCTCATTGCTTGACAGTTCTTATATCAAAGAAGTTTTTCACTTTAGCCGACTTAAACAATGCGATTCTGAAGTTCCCCTACAAATGGGAAGATAAGACAAACAGACCTCATGTAGTGTCACAAACTTTCTCTAGCACCAAAACAGTTGGAGGAAATGCGCATGAGAACTGGAGCTTGCTCCGGTTCTTGCCTTTTTTAGTTGGATCACTTGTGCCTGAAGATGAGCCTGCATGGCTTGTTCTCATGACTCTGAAGGATATCACAGAACTTGTCGTGTCCCCTGTGCATAGTGATGACTCTCTGGCTTTTTTGGAAAGCAAAATTATAGAGCACAGACAGCGATACCAGGCATTGTTTCCTGATGTTAAGCTACTACCAAAACACCATTATTTGGAGCATTATCCACAGATGATTAGGTTTTTTGGTCCAGTTGTTTGGCAGTGGACAATGCGTTTTGAGGCCAAACACAGCTTTTTCAAGCAGGTCATCAGACACACAAGCTGCTTTAAGAATGTGCCTCTCTCCTTAGCCTCAAAGCATCAGATGATGATAGCTTACCATCTAAGCTCCCCATCTCTTGGCAAGTCTGAACTAGAGGTCTCGGCTGTATCAACTTTTCCAGTGGATTTGCTTAAAGAGGAGATGGCTAGAGTCATTAGGCAAACATTCCCTGACATTCTAGAGATAAACCTTGCACAGTGTGTGACAATAAAGGGCATAACCTATAGGAAGGGAATGGTACTGGCCCACAGGGCAGCTGGTGGGTTGCCAGAATTCTGTGAAATAAACCACATCTGCATTGTAAACCAGAGCATATTCTACATTATCAGAGAGCTTGGTGGCTGGTACAGGGAGCACTACAGAGCTTTTGAGCTCAACCCAGTGTCTGCAAGAATATTCACTCTTGTTTCACTCCGTGAACTCCTTGACACTTATCCACTGGTTGACTACAAGATCGGATCAGTCCGCATGGTGACTTTAAAAAGGCATATAGAAATAAAAGGTGTGCAAATATTTGTAATAAGTTCAGTCACATGTATTTCACTAGATACGTTCTATCTATTTTTTTTATTTTTTTTTCTGTATATCTGACCTTTTATAACTGACTGATATGTATGGGTAACTGTATGAAGACTAAACTGAAATTATTCTTTCTGGGTGTCTGATGTGTTGTTGTTTTTTTTTGTCTACAGAATAGCTGCTTGAAATGGGGACCCCTGTGATCCTAAAGATCATCTTAACTGATGGAACCTGTCAAAGGCTCACTCTCTCCAATGGACCACCTGAATCAATTGAGGATCTCATTGTTGAAGTCAAGAGACAGTGTGGTCTTCAGGGCAATTTCAGACTTCAGTTTATGGATTCCTTGTTTGGGAATGAGTTCCTTAATCTTACCTCAGTTTCAGAAGTGGCAGACAGAGGGACTCTTAAAGTTATTGACATGTCAAGACCCACCACTATGCAGCATGAGGATTATATCATTCTTGAACCTGTCCAGGACTCCGAAGCCCTCAGCTGTTCCTCTGTTAACGATTCTTCGTACCTGTCTGGTGGATCTGTGGACACGGATGTGTTGTCATCAAGTGAGTCAACAAGCTCACGATCTTCTTGGCCTGCTGTCTTTTATGTGCCCAAGTTTTCGTATGATGCTGAATTACAACTTCAGCAGGCAAAAATTGCGTACAATCAGAATGGAACTGCACTTATTCCAGATCCCAAGTTGAAGTCAGCCATCCTTGACGGTTTGGTGCAGGAAATTGTGAAGTATAAAGTGTATGTCAGTGATAAAGAAATGGATCAAGTAGCTCAGAGTCTGATCAAGAAGCATCCCTGTCTAACTGAGACAGGCTCCAACACTGGATTTGGAGGATGGAAGACCAGTTTAAAATATAAACTCTCAAACTATCGCACCCAGCTACGAAAACTGGGCTGCCCAGAGGTGACTGTAAACTCTCTAAAGAACAAACCTGTTGGAAGATGCAGTGCAGCCTTTGGTGTCAAAAAAGCAAAGAGGGCAGAAGTTAACTTTTGCCCAACATACCCACCAGAAGAAACTGAGGAGAGCCTGGAGGCAATGCGGAAAACTTTACTCTTGGACATAAAGAAGAAGAACAACAGAGAGTTGGTGAAATTCAAGATGGAAAAGACTTTTGCCTACAGAAGACATGAAGTTGTTCGTGATGCACCAATGGTAGAGGCTTTCATGGCAAGATGGCCTGCTCTATTTGATGTCCATGAGGTAAAGTTTGACTCATACCGGGGGTTCTTGAAAGAGGTGTTAAGCTAAAATACTTTAGGCACATTTAACCGCCCATTTCTTCAGCATTGGTGATTGTGGCCTTCTTCCTGGTGTTAAACATTTGAAGCTCACTCTTTTGTGCTGATGTTTTCAGATCAATGCTGAGTTTAAAAGAATTACCACAATCCCCCTTCAATCAAAGTTCCTGTCTCAGATGGATCTCCACTTAGACAACCTGGTGAAGTTGTTCAAAAGAAGAGGAGGACAGCTTGGACAAAGACTGAAAAAAATTGTGGCACAAATGGATAATGTAAGTGATAAAGCCTTAACACAACTATGACCCCTTTTGGACAAAACTTTTAATTGGTTAAAAATTGTAAATGTTTTTCCAATGATAAATGCTCTCATTTTGTACTACTTTTACATCTGCTTGTTTTTGTTTTAATCTTTACTTTGTCAACTTTATTAGTATGTGTGCCTTTACTTTGAAAGCATTCATGTAAATTACAGTACTAAAACCTAAAATCAATGAGAAGGGCTGACTGAAGATACTAATCACACAAATTTCATTTCAGTGTGAAGATGTTGATCCTCGACGTGAGTGTGTCATTAAGGGAGTGTGTATCTACATGGGTGAAGATCCTGACAACCTTATCCGGGAGTATGTGGTAAGTACTTGGGGGTATTTTATTTTTTTTGGGGGGGGTGACTTTCACCAGTACATCATATTGCTCACTTGCCATGGATTGAGTAACATGACTTCTTTTATTTTATTTATGTATTTTTTTACAGGACATGGATGAAGACGCCATCAATGAGGCCATTGAAGACACCACTGTTGGAATTTATCTTCTTAAAGAACAAGCTTCAGCAGATGAACAAGAAGACATTGGAGTTGTCCTTGAAGGCATCAGGGTGGTGAAGAATTTGGATAATGTAGCATTTGCTGTGGTAATGCTATTTGGACTCATGTATGCACTAAACCTTGCCTACCCTGCTGACCTCCGCTACACCTTTGAGGTTTTCCAGAAGGTTTTCATGGAACTGGATGGAGCTAAACTCTCCAACAAAGTTCTTGCTCTCAAAAAGACATAAAAACTTGGATGGCCACTAACTTTCTGCTTCTCAACTCAGATAAAACTGAGGTCATTGTACTCGGCGCTGAAAAGCTTAGAAATATGGTATCTAACCAGATTCTTACTCTGGATGGCATTACCTTGGCCTCCAGTAACACTGTGAGGAACCTTGGAGTCATTTTTGACCAGGATATGTCCTTCAACGCACATATTAAACAAATATGTAAGACTGCGTTCTTCCATTTGCGCAACATCTCTAAAATTAGAAATATCCTGTCTCAGAGTGACGCTGAAAAACTAGTTCATGCATTTATTACTTCCAGGCTGGACTACTGCAATTTATTATTATCAGGATGTCCAAAAAACTCACTGAAAAGCCTTCAGTTAATCCAAAATGCTGCAGCAAGAGTACTGACAGGGACTAGAAAGAGAGAGCATATTTCTCCTGTTTTGGCTTCCCTTCATTGGCTTCCTGTTAAATCCAGAATTGAATTCAAAATCCTGCTCCTCACATACAAGGTCTTAAATAATCAGGCCCCATCTTATCTTAATGACCTTGTAGTACCATATCACCCTATTAGAGCACTTCGCTCTCGCTCTGCAGGCCTACTTGTTGTTCCTAGAGTATTTAAAAGTAGAATGGGAGGGAGAGCCTTCAGTTTTCAGGCCCCTCTTCTGTGGAACCAGCTTCCAGTTTGGATTCGGGAGACAGACACTATCTCTACTTTTAAGATTAGGCTTAAAACTTTCCTTTTTGCTAAAGCATATAGTTAGGGCTGGACCAGGTGACCCTGAATCCTCCCTTAGTTATGCTGCAATAGATGTAGGCTGCCGGGGGATTCCCATGATGCATTGAGTTTTTCCTTTCCAGTCACCTTTCTCACTCACTATGTATTAACAGACCTCTCTGTATTGAATCGTATCTGTTATTAATCTCTGTCTCTCTTCCACAGCATGTCTTTATCCTGTCTTCCTTCTCTCACCCCAACCGGTCGCAGCAGATGGCCGCCCCTCCCTGAGCCTGGTTCTGCCGGAGGTTTCTTCCTGTTAAAAGGGAGTTTTTCCTTCCCACTGTCGCCAAAGTGCTTGCTCATAGGGGGTCATATGATTGTTGGGCTTTTCTCTGTATCTATGAAGCGCCTTGAGGCGACATTTGTTGTGATTTGGCGCTATATAAATAAAATTGAATTGAATTGAATTGAAAAACCGTCTGTTTCATTGAAGAGTCAAAGACTGCACTTCAGCAATTCTTTACTGAACACAAAACGAAAAACTGCAATGTTATACTGCTGATACTGTTTGTTTGGGTTTTTTTTTTTTTTTGTTGTTGTTGTAGTTGTTTTTTCTCATGTGACTGCACTTCAAGGTGACACTTTTTTTTTTCTCTTTTCTTCCTCTTGGTGGTATTGTATTGCGAGAAATGTTTACAGAGGTTTTTTAGCAATGTGCTCTGGGTCAACCTTTACATCCTGCTTATACGTTCAAAAGGAAGATTCCTTTAGGTGTTTGGTATTATGTGACAGTGTCATTTAAGCTTCAATTTAGTAAAAAAAAATTCTGTACAGCTAAATACAAAATGTGATATGTATGAAGATATATCTTATCATTAATAGCAGCTTGCTGCCTCTTTGAGTTTTGGAAGACCAATTTAAGCAATTGTTAAGAAATTGTTCTACATATGTACAGACTTGATCATTCAAAGCAGCTTGCTGGTTTCTGTCTCTTAAACTCCAGGTAACAGGAGTTGTAAAAATGTTAAATGCAAAAAAAGTTATATTTGTGTAAGCCTGTTTGTTCATGGATGCTTTTTGATTCTTTTTCTAAGTAGGCTTAATTTAGTTTCAAACGTTTAATTGTGAAATTAAATACAAATATGTGTAAGATGACAGGATCATTAATAAGCACTTATTTGTAGCTTTCTTGTATTGCTGCTAAGGTCAGTTTTCAGGGGAAATATTTACAAATGTTTTAAATCTTTCTTTCAGTTATATCTGCAGGCAATCTCTAAAACTGTGTAACAAGTTTATATGCTTGCTGTTTTCACTGCTGTTAAAATAAAGGTGAACTTTTCAGCACTTTTTTTTGTGTGCCTTTTTTGTCAATAACATTTAGTTTATATTTACATTATTATATTGTACATAGGGAAGAAACCAAGGACTGAAGTTGACGTAAAATAATTAAGTAGGATTTAAAGCCATAATTTGTGTTGCAGGAACATAATTATAATGCCTTTATGTTACACAATTTCATTAAGTACCACTGACAATCAAAAATACGTTGGTGTTAAACTTTGAAATATATCAACATTACGTAATACATTGATATTTTGGTAACAGATAAACAGTATGTACATCGAACATGATTTTTTAAAGTAATCTGATGTGAATGAAATACTTTGGCTTTACAAGTAATTATTACTTGTTGGAAAGTGGAAAATTAAGTCAGTCATACTTATTCATATTATGTGGGACCGATGTACACAATAAAATCAAGTAAATTGAAAGAACTTTTTTTTTCAGTGCAGTGTGTAATGTTAGGCTGAATCAGGCGATGCATTTTTCCGCAAGCCTTGACTTGTAGAGCTCGCTTAGTGGAATACCCCTCTAAACTGTTAAAAGGATTTCGAGATTATCTCACAACCACACTACGAAAAAATACAAACATGTTGTTTATTATTGTTCGCTTCATGCTAGCACACACACATAGCTCAACAGCGTAAACTACTGACTGTGTAACAGGGACACTTATTGAAATAAGTATACTCACAATACGCACGTGCATTACCGGCGGATACGACAACCGGTAGAAACGGACAGTAGAAAGTTTTAGTAGAAAGTTCAAACGCATGGAGCTAGAACTGCCACCGTCAACTTCCCGGGCAAGAATACAATGCATTATGGGAAATGTTGCCCCCCACGGAAAACCGCCAAAACGTTACACCGTACTAATTTGAAATAACATTACGTATTTGTCACATTCGAAAACTTCTAAAATTACAATTACTTGGATTCGAATTTATTTATAACAAACATTCACTGTGCACAAAGTACGACTATATTTCCAGTAAAAAATAAAAAAGAATGTTTATCGAAATTAAATTTAAACAAAACAAAAACACGTTAGACTTACCAAATTTAGGGCAGTTGATGAAAAAAAAATAAGGTGGTGGTCGTGGTGGGTTGAAGTTGCGGACTCTTAATCCACACGGGCTGGCCAAATCTTCCCCGCATCAAGGTAAATTCAAGATGGCTGACTCAGCTTTCCCGAGGGAGCGACAAGACTCCACCCACCAGAACGTCACTAATATATGCTTCTTAAACTTTTTGAGCGTTCCAAACAAATTAGCTAAAAAATATTGAGCCCTATTCAATTAAAGTTGCATAAAAGCCAACAGAGCTCAATACTTTATAGTTTGCTCAACTACAAAACAACATTTGAGTGTTATGAGCTTATTAGTTATGAGCTAGAACAACTGTTAGGGATTACAGTGTAGCTACTGTATACCGCCCCCCTAAACCTAACCCTGTCTTCCTCAGTGACTTTGCTAATCTACTAACCCATCTTTCATCTCTCTCCCCAAATGTGATCTTGGTGGGAAATTTCAACATTCATATGGATAATAATGACCGTCTGCTCACCAGAGATTTTTCCTCTTGTCTCGAAGGCTCTGAATTTAAACAATTTATCGACTTTGCCATTCACTCTAAAGGATACACCCTGGACTTGGTCTGCTGTTCTGGTCTTACTCCCTCGAATCTTTCTGCTGCTGAAATCCCCATAACTGAGCACTTCCTCCTTTCATTTAACCTCACTCTCTGCTGCTCTTCTACCAAGCCAACCCGTCTCATCACATTCCGCAACATCAACAACATTGATATGGACATTCTCACTACCAGTTTGGACAATGTTCAGATTCCGGACTCCTATTCTACTCCTGATGATTTCTTGTTGTATTATAATAATTGTCTACGCATTGTCCTTGATTCTCTGGCTCCTGTAAAAACCCACTCTGTTTCCTTTGCTCACTCTGCTGCCTAGTTTACCTCTGACCTCCGAGCATTGAAGGCCAAAGCTCGGCAGCTAGAGCGTAAATATTAGAAATCTTGTCTAGTCTTGTTACCTCCTGTATTGACTACTGCAATTCTCTTTTGCATGGTCTCCCCCAAAAATCCCTCCATAAGCTTCAACTGGTTCAGAGCTCTGCTGCTCGCATTATCACCAGAACCCCCTCCTACCAGCACATCACCCCTGTTCTTCAGGAACTTCACTGGCTCTCTGTGAAATTCCAGATAATATTCAAACTTCTTCTGCTCACCTTCAAGGCCCTTCATAACCTCGCTCCTCCTTACCTTTCTTACCTGTTAAGCAGTACCTGTTCTGCCCGTTCACTTCGATCTTCTTCTTCTATCCAGCTTGCTGTACCTTCTTTCCGCCTCACCACCATGGGAAGCAGAGCTTTCAGCTGCTCTGCTCCCAGACTGTGGAGCTCTCTACCCCCAAATATAAGAAACATTGGTTCTCTCCCCCAGATTAAATCCCAACTCAAAACCCATCTGTTCAAATCTGCATATTCACTGTGAATCCACTGTTAGTTAATTTTATCCTGTGCTTTTTGTTTTATTGTTCTTATTTTGACATTGTTTTATTATGTTTTGATCCTATTGTAAAGTGTCCTTGGGTGACTTGAAAGGCGCTCATAAATAAAATTTATTATTATTATTATTAATATCAGTACAATCCAAAGATTGCCACAACCTCCATATTATATTCTTCACGGTCATTACAAATTAAATACTTGGGATAGTTCTCTTGTCCAGCCCCACATTTTATAACACTGTTCAGTATTTCCCATAAACTTTTAATATTATTTCTATTTATATCTAATTGCTTCTTATAGTATTCCTTTTTTACTATATTTAAGTATATTAATTAACTTATTTTTATATCTTTTGTATCTGATTTCAGCATCTTCAGTTCTCTTTCTTAAGAAATCTCTGTATAGAGCATTTTTCTTTATAGATGCATTTTGCAGACCTTTTCTTATCCATGGACAGCTCATATATTTATGTTTCCTACTATATTGCTTTATTGGACAGTTGGTATTATACAATAATGTAAATATTCTAAGGAATTCATTATACGCACTATGAACGTCTTGTTTCTGATATATTTCACCCTAGTTCTGTTTCATTAAATCTTTTTTCAATGCATTCATTCTTTCTTCTGTTCTTGCTTGTCTGTACTCTTTTTTACTGTCCACTTTATTGATCTTGTAATTCCTATCATAGATGGTAAAAATTGGAAGATGGTCACTTATGTCTTTAATCAGGAGTCCACTTACAATCTTATTTTTAATGTCATTTGTAAAAATGTTGTCTATGAGAGTTGCACAATGTGATGTGATCCTGGTAGTCTAGTAATTTTTCTGCATTTTGGATTTGAAGGAGCTTTACCTCCACAAGTTCAAGGATACTTTTCTGCTGCAACCTGATAGTGGAAATTTCCTCCATTAAGAAGTAAAGAGACCTTTTAATGTCCCCGACTTCCTCAGCTGACGGAGTCCTCTTCAGCCCCATTGTATCTGGCTCCACTGGTAGCAGGTTCAGTCAGCTGTTTCCTCGGTCAGCTGTTAGCTTTCTCAGCTGTTAGCCTGGTAGCTTGTTGGCTAGCCTGCAATTACCTCTTTAACTTTGATAATCTAGTCCAATATCCTGTATCAGAGTCATACAGTTATAACAGTCGTGATTGTGTTTTTGAATGGATGTCCAAGGTGTAGTTTATACACTGGAGTAAGTATCTTGTTTGCACTAAAGAGGTTTGATATTAATGTCATAGACGGCTGTAATACAGACACCCAAAATGCAAACGGAGACGGGAAACTCAAAAACACTGAAAGGCAAATAATGCAAAACTTTACTAGGACATATATAAACTAAACATATGAAGAGGCACACGGGGGAAACGCACAGCCATGAGGGAGAATGCAACACTATACTTAGGGAGACAGCGGCAAACACAAAGTACAATGACGAGGGAACAGAAGACACATAAGGAACACAAGACTGACACATGAGTTTGACAGAGAAGTGGAGGAAAGGTAGATTAGAGGGAGCGAGGGAACGAGAGGAGACATGAGAAACATAACAGGCAGGGGGGAAGAGAGTGAAACATGAGGAGGGAAGCAAGACACAATAACTCACAACATATATAAACACAGACACACACACAGACACAGAGGCCAAAGACACAAGAGGGAATCTGATAATCAAGACGCTAAACAGGGAATATAAGAAACTCAAAACAGAATAACTAAGACTACAAATGAACCAGAGTATGAACTATGATACAAAGTAACACTAAAACATGTGGTGGCAGATTTCTTTTCTCATGTATTAATCACATATTTAATCATATCACATTAGTTATAGTAATATCACTTTCTCACTTTACTATAGTAAGAGCACTCCTGCCACTCCTTTACATGCATGTGGAAAGTTAACACAGTGAGGCCGTTGTAATGGGAGACGTTAAACAGATAGTGAGGCTCCTTCTGCTTATCAGGGATGTAAATCCTTAGGTGATGGCTAAGCAGAAAACAAGGTCATAATTCTCTCTGTGAGGGAGGAGGTATAGCCCCCCCCCCCCCCCCCCCCCCCCCCATGAGAGGGGCCAACATGTAAGAGTTTGAGGAATGTTCTTTCTCTGTGTGTCTGTATATAAGATGTGAGGGTGGTGGCCACAATTCAGAGATGGTCCTGGTGTTTCACTGGGTTGCTCTCTCCACATTGTGTTTATTAAACCCACTTCAAATCAAGCTCACTGGGTGTGTTGCAGGTTATTGTTAACATTTCCATAACAAACACAAGAAGTCAAAAATACTGAGTCAAAAGGAACCAGAGCTGTGACAATTAAAAGATTCTGAGCTCAAGCACATTTTATTTCAAAACATTAAATAATTAAATTCTCTTCATTGCAGTAATTGGGATAAAAACATGGGTACAATATGACACCTAGTGATGACCTATGCTAATAATGAGAAAGCTCGTGCCAGCTTTCCATAGTGAGTGACAGCACAGGCATCTGTGTTTTTCATCGCATGAGAGATTAGTGACAGGCTAAAGTGTGAAACGTGTTTTTAATAGAAGACTTCAAACAGCAACAGAAACTCTGTTATTCTGGGTGTTTCTAACCTTGAAATCATGCTGTAAGTGTAACTCAAGCCATTGTGATTATCTGTTCTATTTCATCTGTCTCCAAACTTTGAATGAATGCATGTTTCAGGCAGGCAGAGGTGGAGCACTCGCAGGCTTTCAGTATTAATTGCTGTTTCCTAAAAACAATCAAGTGTTTGAGTGAAATCCCTTTTCTCATTAAATGTCCAGGACTTGAATTTATAGTACTGAGGATTTTTCAGACAGTTTTTCTCAAAAAGGTGTGTTATGGTGCGTTCACACCGAACGCGATAGTGCTGCACAACAGGCAGCACTATTAGTTCTCTCAGTCTCAGAGCAGCATTTCTAATTTTGATTGAAACTGTCAGAGAAAACGGCAGCCTCGAGCAGCCAGGATATTAGTTTATAGAAGCTGTTAAAATTATATGTCTAACGTTAACATGTTGGTGACACAATAATTTCATCCTAATGGTACTGACATATTCATAGGGTTAATTTTTGAGGCAAAATATCATGAGGTAGTCATGATTTTGCAAATATTCCACCTTGTAGTGCAGTTTGCACAAATTGTTTTAAAAATGCACTCAGCCTACAAACATTACTGATGAGTCAAGATCTGCACAAACTGACAGAAACACTGAAGCAGCTACACATTTTATTCTTATTGTCATGTATGTCCTATTTATCAGGTGACAGAAGAACCAACAAAGCTCAGAGAGTAATGGTGATACAAGATCACAGATGAAATTGGATGATGACTTGGTGGTTCATGTAGGCAAGTATATTTCTCCCTTTTGTTAATCTTTTTTTTTGTCTTTAGCAAAGACAAAAAGGGGGAGAAAAGAAACGGGGCAGGGTTCGGTGGTGGAATCATCCATCCCCAAAACCAAATCTACGCCCTTGGATTACAGAATACATGCCCCAAAATGTATTCTGTAACGTAATCCGTTACGTTACTCAATGAGAGTAACATATTCTGAATACTTTGGATTACTTAATATATTATCATGCTTTTTACAACTACATGAATGTACTATTGCTGTGATTTATTACTGTTACTGTAGGCTACTCACCATACCAACAGTGTACAGTCGAGTCTTAACTGCTGGCTAAGGGTAAATGTAAATTCAGTAAAATCATAATTCACGTCGGCAGTAATGACACCCGGTTACGCCAATCGGAGGTCACTAAAATCAATATTGAATCGGTGTGCAACTTTGCCAAAACAATGTCGGACTCTGTAGTTTTCTCTGGTCCCCTCCCCAATCAGACCAGGAGTGACATGTTTAGCCGCATGTTCTCCTTAAATTGCTGGCTGTCTGAGTGGTGTCCCAGAAATGATGTGGGCTTCATAGATAATTGGCAAACCTTCTGGAGGAAACCTGGTCTTGTTAGGAGAGACGGCATCCATCCCACTTTGGATGGAGCAGCTCTCATTTCTAGAAATATGGACAAATTTATTAAACCCCTCAAAACATGACTATCCAGAGTTGGGACCAGGAAGCAGAGTTGCAGTCTTACACGCCTCTCTGCAGCTTCTCTCCTCCTGCTACCCCCCCAAAAACCCATCTCCATAGAGACTGTGTCAGCTTCCAAAAAGACAAAAAACAAACTAAAAACCAGCAACAAACAACTTAAACATTTACAAAGAAAGAACAATACAGTATCCACATCTGAACCAAAGAGTAAAACAGTGAAATGTGGATTATTAAATATTAGGTCTCTCTCCTCCAAGTCTCTGTTAGTACATGACTTAATAATTGATCAACAAATTGATTTACTCTGCAGTAGACTCATCCTGCTGCAAACCTGGTTGCAGCAGGATGATTATGTTAGTTTAAATGAATCAACACCCCCGAGTCATTCTAACTACCAGAAATCTCGAAGCACAGGTCGAGGGGGCGGTGTGGCAGCAATTTTTCACACCAGTCTATTAATTAATGAAAGACCAAGACAGACTTTTAATTCATTTGAAAGCCTGATGCTTAACATTGTCCACCCCAGCTGTGAAACTCAGAAACCAGTCTTACTTGTTATCATCTACCGTCCACCTGGGCCTTACACAGAGTTTCTGTCTGATTTCTCAGACTTTATATCTAATTTAGTTCTGAGCTCAGATAAAATAATTATTGTGGGTGATTTTAACATCCATGTTGATGCTAAAAATGACAGCCTCAACATGGCATTTAATCTGTTGTTAGACTCAATTGGTTTCTCTCAAAATGTAAAAGAACCCACCCACCACTTTAATCACACTCTAGATCTTGTTTTAACATATGGCATAGAAACTGAACATTTAACAGTGTTTCCTGAAAACCCTCTCCTGTCTGATCATTTCTTGATAACATTTAAATTTACAATAATTGATTACGCAGCAGTGGAGAGTGGCCTTTATCAAAGTAGATGTCTTTCTGAAAGCGCTCTAACTAAGTTTAAGAATATAATCCAGCCACTGTTATCATCGTCAATGCCCTGTACCAACACAGAGCAGAGCAGCTATCTGAACGCTACCCCAACAGAGGTCGATCATCTTGTTAATAAGTTCACCTCCTCACTACGTACGACTCTGGATACTGTAGCTCCAGTGAAAACTAAGGTCTCTAATCAGAAGTACCTGACCCCGTGGTATAATTCTCAAACACGTACCCTAAAGCAGATGACTCGTAATCTGGAGAGGAAATGGCGTGTCACAAATTTAGAGGATCATCATTTAGCCTGGAGAAATAGTTTGTTGCTTTATAAGAAAGCCCTCCGCAAAGCCAGAACAGCTTACTACTCATCACTGATTGAAGAAAATAAGAACAACCCCAGGTTTCTCTTCAGCACTGTAGCCAGGCTGACAAAAAGTCAGAGCTCTTTTGAGCCAACCATCCCTTTAACGTTAACTAGTAATGACTTCATGAACTTCTTCACAAATAAAATTTTTATCATTAGAGAAAAAATTACCAATAATCATCCCACAGATGTAATATTATCTACAGCTACTCTTAGTTCCATTGATGTTAAGTTAGACTCTTTTTCTCCAATCGATCTTTCTGAGTTAACTTCAATAATTACTTCCTCCAAACCATCAACGTGTCTTTTAGACCCCATTCCTACAAAACTGCTCAAAGAAGTCCTGCCATTGATTAATTCTTCGATCTTATATATGATCAACCTATCTCTAATAATCGGCTATGTACCACAGGCCTTCAAGGTGGCTGCAGTTAAACCTTTACTCAAAAAGCCATCTCTAGACCCAGCAGTCTTAGCTAATTATAGGCCAATCTCCAACCTTCCTTTCATATCAAAAATCCTTGAAAGAGTAGTTGTCAAACAGCTAACAGATCATCTGCAGAGGAATGGTTTATTTGAAGAGTTTCAGTCAGGTTTCAGAGTTCATCACAGCACAGAAACAGCTTTAGTGAAGGTTACAAATGATCTTCTTATGGCCTCTGACAGTGGGCTCATCTCTGTGCTTGTCCTTCTTGACCTTAGTGCAGCATTCGATACTGTTGACCATAATATCCTATTAGAGCGATTAGAACATGCTGTAGGTATTACAGGTATTGCACTGCAGTGGTTTGTATCATATCTATCTAATAGACTCCAATTTGTGCATGTAAATGGAGAGTCTTCTTCACACACTGAGGTTAATTATGGAGTTCCACAGGGTTCAGTGCTAGGACCAATTCTGTTTACATTATACATGCTTCCCCTAGGCAGCATCATTAGAAGACATAGCATACATTTTCACTGCTATGCAGATGACACCCAGCTCTATCTGTCCATGAAGCCAGATAACACACACCAATTAGTTAAACTGCAGGAATGTCTTAAAGACATAAAGACATGGATGGCCACTAACTTTCTGCTTCTTAATTCAGATAAAACTGAGGTCATTGTACTCGGCACTGAAAAGCTTAGAAATATGGTATCTAACCAGATTCTTACTCTGGGTGGCATTACCTTGGCCTCCAGTAACACTGTGAGGAACCTTGGAGTCATTTTTGACCAGGATATGTCCTTCAACGCACATATTAAACAAATATGTAAGACTGCGTTCTTCCATTTGCGCAACATCTCCAAAGTTAGAAATATCCTGTCTCAGAGTGACGCTGAAAAACTAGTTCATGCATTTATTACTTCCAGGCTGGTCTACTGCAATTCATTATTATCAGGATGTCCAAAAAACTCACTGAAAAGCCTTCAGCTAATCCAAAATGCTGCAGCAAGAGTACTGACAGGGACTAGAAAGAGAGAGCATATTTCTCCTGTTTTGGCTTCCCTTCATTGGCTTCCTGTTAAATCCAGAATTGAATTCAAAATCCTGCTCCTCACATACAAGGTCTTAAATAATCAGGCCCCATCTTATCTTAATGACCTTGTAGTACCATATCACCCTATTAGAGCACTTCGCTCTCGCTCTGCAGTCCTACTTGTTGTTCCTAGAGTATTTAAAAGTACAATGGGAGGCAGAGCCTTCAGTTTTCAGGCCCCTCTTCTGTGGAACCAGCTTCCAGTTTGGATTCGGGAGACAGACACTATCTCTACTTTTAAGATT
The DNA here is from genome assembly GCF_056152115.1 of Neolamprologus brichardi. Taxonomy (NCBI): domain Eukaryota; kingdom Metazoa; phylum Chordata; class Actinopteri; order Cichliformes; family Cichlidae; genus Neolamprologus; species Neolamprologus brichardi. The sequence continues at coordinate 9,232,803 of NC_142112.1, forward strand.
AGGCTTAAAACTTTCCTTTTTGCTAAAGCATATAGTTAGGGCTGGACCAGGTGACCCTGAATCCTCCCTTAGTTATGGTGCAATAGATGTAGGCTGCCGGGGGATTCCCATGATGCATTGAGTTTTTCCTTTCCAGTCACCTTTCTCGCTCACTATGTATTAACAGACCTCTCTGCATTGAATCATATCTGTAATTAATCTCTGTCTCTCTTCCACAGCATGTCTTTATCCTGTCTTCCTTCTCTCACCCCAACCGGTCGCAGCAGATGGCCGCCCCTCCCTGAGCCTGGTTCTGCCGGAGGTTTCTTCCTGTTAAAAGGGAGTTTTTCCTTCCCACTGTCGCCAAAGTGCTTGCTCATAGGGGGTCATATGATTGTTGGGTTTTTCTCTGTATCTATGAAGCGCCTTGAGGCGACTTTTGTTGTGATTTGGCGCTATATAAATAAAATTGAATTGAATTGAATTGAATCCCTAATTTAAATATAAGACTTGTATTTAATATTTTAATGAAAAACGGCTGCCTGATGTTTCGAACCCTGAACTGTAACCATCTCCAGCTGCTGCTTGTTCGTGTGTCCCTGTGCCTTCAGTTTGTATTCAATAAGCGGCTCTATAGAGTTGAGTTAGGCTGACTGACTTTGTTATAATATCCCATTTCTTTATCTTGATAAACTCTTCGGTTGCTTTTGCTTTGGCCCATTATCCAATCATGTTCGCTTTCACTCATCAGAATTCACACGACGTCTATCAGCAGTAACACAGATACCTGAAAGCCCTGAATTAAAGTTGAAGATCTGCACTTCAATCATATATTCAGTGTTTGTCAGTTGATTTTAAATCAAAGTCAACTGTCACTGACAAACAAACTGTGCATCTAATTGTATATCAACATGCACCTGCAGCAGAGCATGTTTAATGCATTGATTATTAGACACAGTGTGTGTTTTCTGTCTCATACAGGCTCAGTTAGGCCTTACTGAGGCGGAGCTGAAGGAGCTCATCAGTGAGAGAGAGAGAAAAGTGGAGGAGGTGCACAGCTCGCTGCGAGAGATAAAGGTGAGTGATGTGGTGTCAACACGACTGCAGGATCGTATGTGTTTATTCTCTCACACGTGCACTTTGTTTGTTTGTTTTGTTAAGATAGCATGCTACATTGTTCCAGGAGCCAATCAGAGAGCATTTATCTTTAGCTGACACTTAAAAACTGTTTGTATTCATGTGGCCGAGCTGCTCATGTTTAATGAAATCAGAAAAGAAAATGACAGAATAGATACACTTTCGTTTGTCACATTTTGCATTTATGTTTGTCTCTGAATTCTTCTTTTCTACTTTTCCGCTGGTTGCTGTTCGTGCTTTAATCAGGATACTGCAGAGAGAGAGACGGATGGAGCCGTTTGTGCTTTTTCCAAGCTGATCTCCAGCGTGGAGCACTGCCAAGCTGAAGTCTTGGAGGTGACCAACTACAGAGACAATCATACTATTTTTGTCTCAAAGCAGACGAGACATTTGTCGGCATATTTGTGAACACACGCTTTCTGTGGCACCCAGGTGATAGAGATGACTCTTCGAGCGGCAGAGCGCAGAGCTCAGAGCGTGCTGAGAGAGCTGGAAGAAGAAATAGCTGAGCTCAAACGCAGGAGCTCAGCACTGAGTCAGCTGGCTCTGTCTGAGGACTACATCTTCTTTCTCAAGGTATGAAGAAATAATGAAATGAGGCACCAGATAAAATAATACAGACGTTTGCAGTGCTCCACTAGTTACTCTCAGAAAGTAGCTATAAGTCCAGTTAAGGAATATACTGACGAGGTGAGAACTGAGATGCAGAGATGTGAAACCCTGGATCAGGATTACTCATCTTGCTAGAGGCACTCGCTGCTGGGAGACATGAACATGTCTTCTCCACTCTCCACTCTACTCCTGATGCTTTTATGTTATTGTTTGCATAAAACTACCAAATGATTGTCAGAGAATTGTGAGAGCCACGGTTACTAATGGTACTAAAAGCTGGGGCGCCCCAGTCACGCTCACAGCACAGTTCGGTATAAGCAGCGTTTGTTAGGGTGCAGACACGTGACCAGGGAGGAGAGGGTTGTAGAGGTGCTCGTGGTGGCAACAGCAACGAGTGAATGAAGCTGATGAGCGTCGCCCATTCAGTTGCTAGAGGTTGCTGTTAGTCAGTGGTCGACCAGTCATTAGAAAAGAAGCATCCCCAACCAGCTGGCAAAAAGTTTGTGATTCATTTGGTCAGCAGCGTATTGTAGCACTGTAGTTCACTGGAATCGACAGATTCTCTGAGCTGAAGTGAAACAAGAACAAGAGAAGATTTAAACGAAATGTTGTGTCTTTTGAAACACATCGGCTGAGGCACGACTTTTCTGGTTTGTGCCACACCTTATACTCCTGCTCAGCCAGTAGGTAGTCAGTAGCAATCTGCTAGCAACCAAAGCATTTACTGGGAGGTTTTTGGTGCAAACTCCAGGAACCACTGCCAACTACCTTTCCAGCACAAACTACTGATGTTTCCAGATGTAATCTGCAGTGAGGGGAGGGAGTGCATGGACGAGAGTCTGGAAAAGAGCAGATATGTTCTGGAGAGACGAGAGAATGAAGGTTCGAGTTCAATGAGAGGGAGACAGGTGAACATGTACATGGATGAGTTTGAAGGACGGTGCATGAGAGAGGTGCAGAAGAGAGAGCAGCAGGGCGGACCTTTTCCTAAACCGCCGATGAAAATGAAATCGGTGATTACTGGAATTTGTTATTTGGCTACTTAGAGCATATAGTATTAACATGATATGTAACATAGACTGTATGTCTTTATGACATTCCTATCCCCCTGTAGACGTTCCCTTCCCTGTCTGCACCTCCGCCGGCTAAGAACTGGTCCGGAGTCTCTGTGTCATCTCAGCTGACGTCAGGTGTGATTCTCAGGTCCCTCAATCAGATGATGGAGCAGTTTCACAAAGAGCTGCGAGTACTGCCAGAAATCTGTAAGTCTTCATTCCCACCTCAAGTTAAACTGGGCAGTAAAGTCATGTTGAAGATTCAAAAGAGCAAATAGTGTCTGTAAACCTTTGCAACTCAATGGAACGTCTGTACAACAGCAACGTAGCCAAAAAAAGACCATCCACCAAGTTCAAACTCTGCATGATCATGTTTTCATTAACAAACATCAAATATTAACTGAACATTACAAAAATGTGTCTCTCCATACTGGTAAGGTCAGCAATCGTCATCAATCCAGTCGTTATCTAGACCCAACCTGAGTAAGTGTTTTAATGACAGCTTCTTTACATGCTAATATTCTTCTTCTAATAAATGACTTGAAGAAAATGTCAACAAGTTAATTTATCTTTGCAGAGGTTAGGAGGGTTCAAGAATATGCAGGTATGGACTTAAATCCTTTTAGCGTTTACTTTTGTTTGAGCCCCGAGCTAAACTGGCAGGTTTTTAGAAACTTTCAAAGACATTTTGGCATTTACAGTTTACCGGACATCATTCATCTTTAACCCGAACTCAAGTCAAGTCAGCTGTTACAGGATGGAGGAACTAACCGTTGCTCTCTCACTGTATCTGTCAGTCGACATCACTTTGGATCCCACCACAGCCCACCCACGTCTCACCGTCTCAGCTGATGGGAAGAGGGTTTACTGTGGAGATCGCCATCAGCTGGTACCAGACAACCCGAAACGCTTTGACCGGGTAGTGTGTGTGCTGGCCAACCAGGGCTTCAACTCAGGGCGCCATTACTGGGAGGTAAGCAATATGGAAACAAGCTGTTTTAGTTTAAACTCTCAGTCTCTACAAACAAAGCAGTCCATCTGATGGGGACGTGGAGACATGAGCAAGGGGAGCTTTATGACATCTTGAGTTTAGTGAGAAGATTTTATGTTTCTTTTTGCTAAATTACTGATTAATTCGTGTTTTTAATTTCTTTCTTTAACATATGGGGGATCTCCCATCATAACTGGAAAAACGATGGCATCCACATTAAAGATCAAAGCGCACTGCAAATTCGGTGTCCAATGTCTAAATTAATCATTACCACAATGTCCTCTTTCAGGTGGAGGTAGGGGGGAAGACTGATTGGGACCTCGGCGTGGCCAGTCAGTCCATCAACCATAAGGGTAAAATCACCGTGAGCCCCGCCCATGGATACTGGTTTCTCAGCCTTCGGGATCACTCCGAGTTTGCCTTCAGAACAGAACCATCGACCAACTTGACGGTTCCCATCAGACCGTCCCAGGTGGGAATCTATGTCGACTATGACAAGGGACTGTTGTCCTTCTACAACGTAGATGCCAAAGTGCTAATGTTTACATTCACAGATAGTTTTTCTGACACCATCCATCCGTTCTTCAGCCCCTGTACAAATAAATCGGGACGCAATGAGGCTCCACTAATCATCTGTCCTGTTGCGATGACAGAATGATAAACTATATCAAGTGCTTTAAGGTTCTGCTTCAAGACTTGGATACAGAAACATCTGCAACTAGTAACTGATCATTTTATTCTTTGCAGCACAATAAAGAAGAATATGGCCTTTGGTTAGCATATGCTAAAGCTGCCATTGTGATTAATGTTGGCAGAAAATGTGAAATTCTTTCTGGAAAATCCGTCAAACTAAAGATGAGCGAGGCCATCTGACCTGCTATCATCCTCAACGGCCTGCATTACCGATGGCATGGAGTCGCATGT